>NC_081782.1:493843-498843 GCF_963082965.1 Carassius carassius | reverse complement strand
AGTTCTGATTTTGCGTATGTAGTTTAAGTGTCTGATTAGTGTGTGTGTGTGTGTGCAGTCTGTCAAGTCTGCGTCCATCAGAGGTCGAGGGTCAGCGGCTGCAGGGTCTTATTGAAGGAAACAAACGCTGGCTAGAGGCTCAACGGAAGAACCGCAACATGTATCCTTACATGCGTACAAACACACACACACACACACACACATATACACACACACACACACACGCACCAGCACTCTGTTTTCCTGAGCGTCACACACTCAGTCCTCTGTTCCTGAGTCTCAGGAGAGCGTCCAGCAGCGGAGGGTTAGTTCAGCTCAGCCTCGATGACAACAACCAGATTAAAGTTCATCATTACTGAAGCTGAAGCAGTGTGTGTGTGTGTGTGTGTGTGTGTGTGTGTGTAAGATCTCTGCAGGATTTATATGCTTACAAACTATTTAGTTTGCATTCTCATTTGTATAGCTGTGTGCAGTGTGCAGATCTCATTTGTACCGTATTTTTGTAAACAATAAATTAGTTTAATACCTGATGCAGGTATACGTTTTTTCCTGTTTCTGATGTCATTTTGATGGTAGATATTGTAGGCTAATTTATGTAGCTTCTAACCATTAGTGAATTTTGAGCAGACTTAAGTCCCCTGAATAAACTTTGGCTCACACATTAAAACACTATTCCTTTTGCTGCCATTGAATTGACATATTTTACTGCTCTCACCCAGTAAACACAGGACATTTTTACAACATTCACAGCATTGATTGATTTCAGCTAGGTTTCACTGCAGTAAAACGTTTAAAGAAAATACTTATAATCTCAAAAAAATTATCTCTCTCAAAATAGCTGCCTTTTAGTCAAAAATGTATAATAAACTCGATTTAAAAAATATCTGACATCAACCTAATATTGTATTAAAGTTTAAGAAAATAAACATTTACTTCTACGTTTGAATGGATCACGTGACAGAAACCGTTAAACTGACTGCAGAAGCGGGAGCGCGCGAAACTGACCGGAGCTTCCTGAGGTAAGACGCTATTTGTGATAAACTATATAACGTTACATTGCAAAAGAGTTGATCTACATACGAGAGTGATGTCATAAAATGTATTTGTTACTCAGCTAATATATTAAAGAAACTAAAAAAAAAATTGTATTCATAACGGAATTATGTATAAATACCAAAACAGCACACAGTGGCTCATATTTGGCTTCTAGTCGTCTCCGTTTCTTTTTTTCCATGTATCAGTGTATATATAGTAATAAATGTATGTATAAGTATGTATGAATGTATTAGTCAATGTAAAAAGAGCAAATGGGAGAATCAAATGAACACAAAACAGCAGAACAACCTGAAGTCAAAGAAGGTCAACTTTGCCTTTAAGCTAAACCTTTAACAATGCGTGCAAACAAACAAAAGTACAGATTAAAAGCACAAAAAAAGTGAACAAATAAAAAACGTAAAGCATCCTGCGGCAATTAGGGTATTGTATAACGTAGCCTACACTTTGAAACTTTTAAACTGTCAGCAAATCTTTTTTGCTTTTTTTCTATTGTTTTACATGTTCTTGTTAAGAAATACGGGCATGTAAACATGATCGGGGGAAAGTCGGCTCCTTAAAGCCGCTTGTCCACCAGCGTCTCGATTTCTGACGCGACGTCAAAGCCCATTCATTTCCTATGGAACTACGTCAGGCAGCAAAAACGCCCCGCAAAGCATGATGGGTTGCGTCGCGTCGATTTGGTCAACAGCAGCGCGTCAAAAAAGTATCTCGGTGGATACTTTATGCAAATGAGAGCGTCAAAACGCAGGGCAGCAGCCAATGGAAACTCGGCGGCGAGAATTTGTGTATGGCCGTTGCTATGGTTTCATATTTAAAGTTCCAGGCGCGAAAATGCAGGAAAAATTAATTATTGCGGTCTCTAACTTTCCGGTTATATATGATTCCAGCCTGGACATATATAGAAATGTCCAGCTAAAAAATGATGCCTGGAGAACTGCCGTCTCCCCTCTTCCAACGCAGGTACAACACCGCAATGCTGACCACCCGGTTCCTGATAGCGAGTCTTCGTCGTCGATCCATTGCAAAATGATAAATAAATGATAAAAAATTATTTTTCCCTCCAAAACTTCACAAATGACGTCCGTACAATGTCCAGCCCACAAATTCCGCCCCCAAGCAGCGAAAACGTCACAGGCGTCGCGTCGGAACAAAAATTGATCCGACGCTGGTGGACAAGCGGCTTTAGTCTGAGGCCGGTCGCGGAGAAAACGCGCTCTGATGCACAGATGTTGGCGGGGCTCACAAATAAAAGTGTGCTAAGCGAATTAAGTTTTGTGAAGCGCTTCGTGTTGCCGTTTCACCACTGAATGGGATCCTCATCTGGTGGAATACATGGCTCCAGCAAGAACTGTTCCCACTCGTCTCGGCTGGACTCTCTGTAATCATCGCTGAAGAACTGGCTCAGCCTTTTCCGACGAGTGGGCATTGTATCCTCTTCATCGTTGGTGACGCACCACTCGCATCAAGGAAAATAATGTTCTGATAATGTTCAAAAAAGTTTTTTTTTTCTTATTTTCTCATGTTTTCATCGAGAAACCTGAGATGTTTGTGTCGAGGGTCTAGGGCAGACGCGAGAAGAGGAGTTTTCACTGCATTCTCCAAGTTAGCAGTGTTTATTCGTTGCTTGAGAGATGCCGCAACAATGTTCTTGAATTCGGTCACTTTCTGTTATTTTCCACGGCATATTTGAAGAACTGTAGAAGACCGCAGTTCTTATGGGCCGTTCACATATTGCGTGTTTGCGTGCTCAAGGTCGTTATTTCCAATGTAGGCGCGCGGTATGCGCGCTCATAATGGAAGCGACGCACACTTTTTTTCCAGGCGCGTCCGCACCGCATCGAGTTAAAAACATCTCAACTTTTCAGAATGCCGCAAGCGCACCGCGGGTCATGTGACAAGAACTAACCAATCAGCTTCATCCTTTCCCGTAACAACGTTGAAAGCTCAGCCAAGATGAAGGAACAGCTGACCATAGGATTGTCAATTTGAAATGTATTTAGTAGCAGAGCTACTGCAAGGGATTTTTAGAGCTGCAAATCTATTTTTCCTTTGCTGGAATTTCCGCGTCTTCATGGAGAGAGCACGTCATTGTTGCTTAGCAACGGCAGACGCCTCAGGGGCGCAACTGCCCGAGCGCTTTGGAAAGGAGAAAGCGGCGCGCCTAGCGTTTTCCACACGTTTTTAGGCGCAATATGTGAAAGGTCCCTTATTCATTCATTAATTATTTTTTGCTTGCATATATCTTCAAATATGCCGTGGAGAATCACAGAAACTGACCAAATTAGGTTTTATTGCGAAATTCGAATATCATTTTTATTTATTTAAAGTGAGTGGAAACTTAATTCCATCGTGGTTTTCCAGCACTGGTCCAGTAATGTGACTCATTATAATAATAATAATAATACATTATGTTTCCTGTCCATGGTCATCATAAAGCAAAACAGATTTACACACCTGAAAACAACCGTAAAAAGTCTTTATTCAGTAATCATTCCATTAGTACTTTGTAAAACACAACCTGTAAATTTGAGACAGTGCAAAGCTGATTTTCTCAGATCAGAATCATCTTTATATGAGTGAAGCTCGGCTCGGATTACAGTCAGAACCACAGACACAGAAGGCCACAGATGCAGAGAACAGTACAGAAATGCATTGAGATGTGCAGAGCATGTCTGAAGCGATGAACATGGGCTGAGGGGTGGAGCTCTGGCAGTTTGACTGGCACATTCACTGTCCTATCAGCATTAGGTCCTTATTGAGGCTCCTCCCACACCGTCACGACTGGCAGGTAAACGTATTCAGGTTTGCGAGGCCTCTCATTGGGCCCCAGTGCTGCTCTGTGATTGGCTAGTTTCGGTCCATCAGAAGGCGTAGATTTTGTCTCGTTGAACCGTGTCGAGGTCGTCGTCCATCGTGAGCAGAACCTGAAACCACAGATAGACAGATTGTTTATTTGAATGATTTTCAGTTGTGTTTGAGTCTGACTGATGTTCTGGACTCACCAGGAAGGATCCGAACATGGCGATGGAGGACAGGAAGTGCCAGATGTCGTGATCGTCAAAGAAGGAGAGCAGGATACACTCACGGTTGTGCTCACGAGACTCCGCTGGAGTTTTCTGGAGACACAGAGATTGGTCAGCATCACTGCACACAGGTAACACTAGGGCTGCTCGATTATGACAAAAATCAGAATCAAGAGCACAGAAGAGTCACAGCAGGAAAATCGGACTGCTGTCACTTTAAGAGCGGCATGGATCCAGTTTACGATTTCAGACATATTTTCATTCTCAACTGTTCTGTTCATTCATTACATATTACACAAGGTTTAATTGAATAATCACCAAGCGCTGCATTTTGACATTTTGCGTGTTTGACTGTTTATGTGCACACTTTGAGCTAAAAGATGACATTACATGTCCGTTTTCTCTGAGCGCATACACAGAAATCCTCCTGAGAACAGCACACATTCTGTTTCGGTTTTAAAAACATTAATAAATCTAATTAACTTCAATAAATCAAGCACGTCCAATTTGCCACATTTCATGATTTTATTGATTTGCACGTGAAATTGGGCTTTTATGGAGGAATGAAAGTGAACTGCTAGAAAGGGGGTGGAATGTGACGCAATAATCATTTTATCTTGATTGTATTTTTATAATCGTTTGAGGAGGAAATTGAAATCGTAACTGTATTGTGATTAATTGCCCAGCTGTAGGTCACACAGTTACTGACCCACTGCTCAATGACTTTATTAAACCAACGGAATCTGAGCTTCTACAGGGTCACGACACTCAGCGCAGTGACTATATTCCCTATAACAGCACAGAACACCGGATTGACCAATCAGCATCTGGCACTGCAACTACGAACCTTATACTTACTTTTATTTGAAGAGCATCCTGAAGCTAGCTTTAATTACAATGTGAACCAAATGCTGAAGCTAA
>NC_081782.1:483843-488843 GCF_963082965.1 Carassius carassius | reverse complement strand
GCCCAGGTTACTCAGGATGTTATTGAAGGAGCTGAGGACATCACCACACACACATGTACCCAGTCCTGTATGCTGTTTATCATACACTGTTCTTACCAATGCATATCACTAATCAATTTATAGCAAAACTGAGTAGTTTTGAAGAATGCACACACACCTTAGTGCTCCAAGAGGGTGTGCACACAGGAAGTTATAATAGCAGATGTCTTGGTTTCCTGTGACGTTTACAACCTGTCAGAAAATACAGGATATCAGTCCTCATGAAGACCAATCAAGACACAAACAGAGAGTCCATACCGTCTGATAGGTGATAACCAGCTGAATGACAGGAAGAGCGTAAAACACGGCGATTGTAGAGATGTTCCTGCA
Source organism: Carassius carassius (assembly GCF_963082965.1). Classification (NCBI taxonomy): domain Eukaryota; kingdom Metazoa; phylum Chordata; class Actinopteri; order Cypriniformes; family Cyprinidae; genus Carassius; species Carassius carassius. The sequence goes on along the minus strand of NC_081782.1, from coordinate 488,474 downwards.
GAGAAAAAACACACACAGTCACTGGAGGTAACACACACTTCCTGTCCTGAGCCGTGTGTTTGAGACTCACCAGAAGTAGATCTGGTATTTCTTGCTGAGGATGCGTTTGTCTTTACGAGCGAGATCAGAGACGCACAGGAACTTCTGTGAAGGACACAGAGCACCGTAAACACACACACACACACACACAGTTATAGATGTGTGTTTTGGGTAGTTTGTGCACCTTCGTACGGACGATGTTTTTGTCCGAGTCGATGTCGACCAGCGTGTCGTAATCGTCCTCTTCCACTGAACTCAGAGACTCCTGGCGACTGCGGGCTACACTCTCTAAAGAACGATCTAGAACACAGACAACACAACACTGATCAGGTTCAGATTCAGATCATCATGACCGATTCTGGATCACTGATATATCATTCATTTCATCTTTCATTAGACTTCCCATGCAAAATCTTTTAGCAAACAGCCCCTGATTTACTCCTTTGCATTTATGCATTTAATACACAAATACAATTAGAGAAGTGATCATTTCTAGGCTGCCCCTAATAGTCAACGAGAAGAGGCTTGGCCAAACTATTAGTTGCAGATAAAATAAATTCACATCCTCTTTGGTAAAGTCACAGATCGTTAACGGCTGGACTGTCTGGTAGGCTAATTATATGTAGGCAATTAAAGGCTCATTATTATTGAAATGGCTTATTAATAAACATGTGATTAGTCGAATAATGCTTCAAGTGAAGGACTACCAGACAAATCTTTAGTTGAGAGCAGCCCTAATCATTGGGATTGGGACATGGATTGGGTGGGATTTCATATGGAGGTGCTGATTGGCTGATTTATAAAGTGGGCGTGTCACCAATGCGGATGGCAACGTGATGTGCTGCGATTATTCTCCGTTTAAAAGTCTCCGATCCTAAGTGGTAAAAACAGACCAATCAGAAAACAGAGCACATCAGACAGCCAATGAGAGGGCAGTGAACTGGCAACATGAATAGATTGTGTGTGTGTGTGTGTGTACCCATGTATCCGTAGTTCCCATCGGTGGATGCTAAACTGTCAGTAACAGCTTCAGAGCTCAGTGTGCTGCCGTTATCAGCTGGAGAAACACAGACAGATTAAACACATCTGACACAGAAGAATCAATCTGAGTGAAAACTTTCACAAACTCACCAAATGAACCGTATTCATACGGAGACACTGAAGCCTTTCCTGAAACACACACAGTGTTAGACAGATCTAAATCTTCAGAACTGAATATCACACACAGTTCAGTTACTTACAGGAGTGACTTCACATTTACACTAAATCCACAAGAAACGGATCTGATCAACTATAACTATAATCTTTCATGTCTCTCTCTACAGAGATCGTTCAGCAGTCACTCCTGTGTGTAAATCAAGCCGTCATGCCCAGAACTATGTTTCTATCCACTTCTACGCAGGAGTGTGTTAGTGCTGGGTTAGTTTACAGCAGTGATGTCACTACTACAGATGTGCACAGGAAGAGAGTTTGAGAGCAAGCAGGAAGTGTCTCTTGCACACACACACACACACACTGTGAGAGACAGCATGCACATAAATCACACACAGATCTTACCCAAGAGAGATGCTAAACACAAAAATGCCGAAAAGAAAAGAAAGGAATAAACACTAGTAAAGTCACTCATTACATTGAGACATTAATAACTCTGGGATCCAGATTAATGAATCGATTACAGCTAACGCTCCTACAGGTGTGTGTTCAGTTACCTGTCTCTGCAGGTGAGGCGTCAGCGTTCAGAAGCCCCTCCCTCTTCCTGTTCATCCTGAGAGAGACAGAATGTGATTGGCTGTCATCATGAAAACCATTGATTACTGCATTTATTCACTAGCATCATGTTTCAGGTTCAGAGCAGCAGTGTGGTACCTCTTACTCTCCACACACGCCACCAGAAACGTGAGCAGATAGAAGGACAGGAAGATCCCCAGACAGAAGAGCATCCCCATCACATACACCTCCGCTAGAGAGCAGACAGAATGAACGGATGAACTGATGGAGGGATGAATGAAGGGCTGAGTGAATGTGTAGTGTGCGGCTCACAGTTAATGGCAGGAGAAACAATCACATCCAGAGTTTTACTGCGATTCCCAGCATCTAGCAGCTCATCTGAGGAAACACACACACTCACGTCAAACATGGATTCTGATTGGCTGCAGTACAATAACACTGTGCTCTGATTGGCCGCAGTAGAGTAACCCTGTGCTCTGATTGGCCGCAGTAGAGTAACCCTGTGCTCTGATTGGCTGCGGTAGAGTAACCCTGTGCTCTGATTGGCCGCGGCAGAGTAACCCTGTGCTCTGATTGGCCGCAGTAGAGTAACCCTGTGCTCTGATTGGCTGCAGTAGAGTAACCCTGTGCTCTGATTGGCCGCAGTAGGGTAACCCTGTGCTCTGATTGGCCGCAGTAGGGTAACCCTGTGCTCTGATTGACTGCGGTAGAGTAACCCTGTGCTCTGATTGGCCGCAGTAGGGTAACCCTGTGCTCTGATTAGCCGCAGTAGAGTAACCCTGTGCTCTGATTGACTGCGGTAGAGTAACCCTGTGCTCTGATTGGCCGCAGTAGAGTAACCCTTTGCTCTGATTGGCAGCAGTAGAGTAACCCTTTGCTCTGATTGGCCGCAGTAGAGTAACCCTGTGCTCTGATTGGCCGCAGTAGAGTAACCCTTTGCTCTGATTGGCCACAGTAGAGTAACCCTGTGCTCTGATTGGCTGCAGTAGAGTAACCCTGTGCTCTGATTAGCCGCAGTAGAGTAACCCTTTGCTCTGATTGGCCACAGTAGAGTAACCCTGTGCTCTGATTGGCCGCAGTAGAGTAACCCTGTGCTCTGATTGGCCGCAGTAGAGTAACCCTTTGCTCTGATTGGCCGCAGTAGAGTAACCCTGTGCTCTGATTGGCCGCAGTAGAGTAACCCTGTGCTCTGATTGGCCGCAGTAGAGTAACCCTGTGCTCTGATTGGCCGCAGTAGAGTAACCCTTTGCTCTGATTGGCCGCAGTAGAGTAACCCTGTGCTCTGATTGGCCGCAGTAGAGTAACCCTTTGCTCTGATTGGCCGCAGTAGAGTAACCCTGTGCTCTGATTGGCTGCAGTAGAGTAACCCTGTGCTCTGATTAGCCGCAGTAGAGTAACCCTGTGCTCTGATTGGCCGCAGTAGAGTAACCCTGTGCTCTGATTGGCTGCAGTAGAGTAACCCTTTGCTCTGATTGGCCGCAGTAGAGTAACCCTGTGCTCTGATTGGCTGCAGTAGAGTAACCCTTTGCTCTGATTGGCCGCAGTAGAGTAACCCTTTGCTCTGATTGGCCGCAGTAGAGTAACCCTGTGCTCGGATTAGCCGCAGTAGAGTAACCCTTTGCTCTGATTGGCCACAGTAGAGTAACCCTGTGCTCTGATTGGCCGCAGTAGAGTAACCCTGTGCTCTGATTAGCCGCAGTAGAGTAACCCTTTGCTCTGATTGGCTGCAGTAGAGTAACCCTGTGCTCTGATTGGTTGTACTAACCAGGTAAGAGCGGGTAGAATCGCAGCGGTCCTCCGCACGCCTCGTCTTCAGTCTTCACCACCACCACCACATAGAAACTGTTACTGGGGAAATCCTTCCTCTGAAAAACACAATAATAATCACATTACACTGATTCTGATTCTGTGTGGTGGTGCGCCTGTTCCCGACAATCAAACATACACATAAACATATTTCAACAATGTTTAATAAAAAATGCAAATAACACTGAATGCGAGATAAAAGCCACTGCAAACATGTTAGTCACATGACCTCAATACCTGACTACAATATTACATACATGAAAAACAGTTTCAGTGATGGTTAGGCGACATAAAATGCCCTTAACCTTAGTTTAAAAACATTTACATCAGTGGAAAGCTTGTGATGAGCAGTGCGAGAGTGTGTGTGTGTGTTACCTGCACTGTGATGGCAGCTCTGGTGGTCATAGTCTGATACATTCCAATAAACGCCACATTATTATCCAGATCATAAACCGGACACTGGACAGATCGAGAGAGACACACAGATATCACCACATACACACCTGACTGACTCTGACATACGTGAGTGTGTGTGTGTGTGTGTGTGTGTGTGTTTCTCACCTGGATGTCCTGTATTGACATGACTGAGCAGGGGAAGTTCTTCAGTGAGTTCACCTTCACAATCACTGTGTCCACACCATCAGGAAACACATACTTAAAGAACTGCACACACACACACACACACACACACACACTCTGACTCCATCACTGCAGAAGTCTCGGAGTACAAATCTATATTTTTGGGGCAAGAAGTGAGCTAAACCCGACTCCTTTTGGAGATGCCCTCATTTGTAAACAAACAAGTATTTTACAATGGAAAACACAGGTTTAGTGTAGTGGTTAGTATTCAGTGTTTATAATCAGCCATGATCTAGTGTATTATTCTTCTAGCTGTAGCTATGATGTACTGAAACCCACTGTTTCTTGGCGATGCTGGTGCTTTTGAACTGAGTCTGAGGTTGATATCATGATGATGTTCTGAGGGTGACTGACCCCTGCTGGTCAAAATCTGACCTGAAACCATAGTTCAGCTAACCTGGGATTACCTCAACTTCAAA
>NC_081782.1:463843-478843 GCF_963082965.1 Carassius carassius | reverse complement strand
TGTGCATTGCTATATTTTAATATATTATTTTTCTTTTCCTCTTTGTCTCTTCTGTTCTGCGCCCGGAGCGTTTCTCCCCTCTTTTCATTGTGTTCATTTGACTCTGTGAAAGTAATGTGTTGAAGGATGAGCGGTTTGATATGAACTGTATATACTGCAGTATATAACCCTGTGTTTGCACCACTGTGTGTGTACTTTACACTGTGTGTGTAGTCATAGTCATAGATCCTCTTCTGACTATTATTAATTCCTCATTGTCATTAGGATATGTCCCCAAAACCTTCAAACTGGCTGTTATTAAGCCTCTCATCAAAAAACCACAACTTGACCCCAAAGAACTAGTTAATTATAGACCAATCTCGAATCTCCCTTTTCTTTCCAAGATACTAGAAAAGGTGGTATCCACACAATTATATTCCTTCTTAGAGAAAAATGGTATATGTGAGGATTTCCAGTCAGGATTTAGACCGTATCATAGTACTGAGACTGCTCTCCTTAGAGTTACAAATGATCTGCTCTTATCATCTGATCGTGGGTGTATCTCTCTATTAGTTTTATTGGATCTTAGTGCTGCGTTTGACACAATTGACCACAACATTCTTTTGCATAGACTTGAACACTTTGTTGGCATCAATGGAAGTGCATTAGCATGGTTTAAATCGTACTTATATGACCGCCATCAGTTCGTAGCAGTGAATGAAGATGTATCTTATCGATCACAAGTGCAGTATGGAGTACCTCAAGGCTCAGTACTAGGGCCGCTACTCTTCACGCTTTATATGTTACCCTTGGGAGATATCATCAGGAAACATGGTGTTAGCTTTCACTGTTATGCTGATGATACTCAGCTCTATATTTCTTCGCAGCCCGGTGAAACACACCAATTTGAAAAACTAATGGATTGCATAGTCGATATAAAAAACTGGATGACGAGTAATTTCTTACTGCTAAATTCTGAAAAAACAGAGGTGTTAATTATAGGACCTAAAAACTCTGCTTGTAATAACCTAGAACACTGTCTAAGACTTGATGGTTGCTCTGTCAATTCTTCGTCATCAGTTAGGAACCTAGGTGTGCTATTTGATCGCAATCTTTCCTTAGAAAGCCACGTTTCTAGCATTTGTAAAACTGCATTTTTCCATCTCAAAAATATATCTAAATTACGGCCTATGCTCTCAATGTCAAATGCAGAAATGTTAATCCATGCATTTATGACCTCAAGGTTAGATTATTGTAATGCTTTATTGGGTGGTTGTTCTGCACGCTTAGTAAACAAACTACAGCTAGTCCAAAATGCAGCAGCAAGAGTTCTTACTAGAACCAGGAAGTATGACCATATTAGCCCGGTCCTGTCAACACTGCACTGGCTCCCTATCAAGCATCGCATAGATTTTAAAATATTGCTTATTACTTATAAAGCCCTGAATGGTTTAGCACCTCAGTATTTGAATGAGCTCCTTTTACATTATAATCCTCTACGTCCGCTACGTTCTCAAAACTCAGGCAATTTGATAATACCTAGAATATCAAAATCAACTGCGGGTGGCAGATCCTTTTCCTATTTGGCGCCTAAACTCTGGAATAACCTACCTAACATTGTTCGGGAGGCAGACAGACTCTTGCAGTTTAAAATCAAGATTAAAGACCCATCTCTTTAACCTGGCTTACACATAACATACTAATATGCTTTTAATATCCAAATCCGTTAAAGGATTTTTAGGCTGCATTAATTAGGTAAACCGGAACCGGGAACACTTCCCATAATACCCTATGTACTTGCTACATCATTAGAAGAATGGCATCTACGCTAATATTTGTCTGTTTCTCTCTTGTTCCGAGGTCACCGTGGCCACCAGATCCAGTCTGTGTCCAGATCAGAGGGTCACTGCAGTCACCCGGATCCAGTACGTATCCAGAACAGATGCTGGATCAGCACCTAGAAAGGACCTCTACATCCCTGAAAGACAGCGGAGACCAGGACAACTAGAGCCCCAGATACAGATCCCCTGTAAAGACCTTGTCTCAGAGGAGCACCAGGACAAGACCACAGGAAACAGATGACTCTTCTGCACAATCTGACTTTGCTGCAGCCTGGAATTGAACTACTGGTTTCGTCTGGTCAGAGGAGAACTGACCCCCCCCCCCAACTGAGCTTGGTTTCTCCCAAGGTTTTTTTCTCCATTCTGTCACAGATGGAGTTTCGGTTCCTTGCCGCTGTCGCCTCTGGCTTGCTTAGTTGGGGACACTTCATCTACAGCGATATCGTTGACTTGATTGCAAATAAATGCACAGACACTATTTAACTGAACAGAGATGACATAACTGAATCCAATGATGAACTGCCTTTAACTATCATTTTTTCATTATTGACACTGTTTTCCTAATGAATGTTGTTCAGTTGCTTTGACGCAATGTATTTTGTTTAAAGCGCTATATAAATAAAGGTGACATTGACATTGACTTTGTTTATTTATTATGTATATGTAAATACACAAACTTGAAAATAGTTACATGCATATATTCATATAAATTATTACATACATTTAATATATAAATATATAAACAACATATTTTTCTTAAATGTATACATGCATGCGTGTAGTCATATATACTTACTTAATATACACAGCACACAGATTTAGCAAACAGAAACTTTTATTATGATAGAGTTTTTGACAGACAATGATATGTATTTGTTTACATATGGTAAGAATATTTGGAGGAAGAGAACATAGTTCTGTGTTGGTGCTTTGGCAACATTATGTGTAACACTCATGATCAGACTGAGAGGAGAAAGACTGTGTGTGTGTGGTGCGCTGACAGAAGACTAGAGAGCAGCTGTGGTTTCCTCCAGTGTCTGCAGCAGAAGGTCGTGGAGAGGTTTGCTGAGGGTTTGATACCCATCTGCCGTCAGATGCAGGAAGTCAAACATGTCATGTTTTGAGATGCTTCCGTCTGATTGGACGAACTCAGCGCTGACATCCAGAAACTGAGCCGGACCAAGCCGTGGAACCGACGAGCGCAATAACTCATTCACTGCCGCATTCTTCTCTCGCAACGGGTTCTGCTGCTCTCCACGAGGAAGAAGACCCTGCGAACAACACACAGAGAGAGAGAGTATGTGTGAGAGAGAGAGAGAGAGAGAGAGAGAGAGTGTGTGTGTGTGTGTGTGTGCACCAGCACGATGATCTTGGCTCGAGGGAGCTGTGAGATGAGGATCTGTGTGATGGCGGTCACTCCTCCTGACACCTGCTCCGCTGTGTGCTGGTGATTATTGGTGCCGACCCACAGAACCACCACCTGGGGGCGACACACACACTTTACAGTCTGCTGCTCGTGATGTCACTTCCTGTGCTCTGAGCTCGCACCTTCGGCTGGATGTTCTGCAGCTCTCCGTTCTGGATCCTCCAGAGAACATTGCAGGTCGTGTCTCCGGCCAGACCAAAGTTGAGCGCGTGCAGCGGAGAGAAGAGATCCCTCCAGACCTGAGAGAGCAGAAATCATCTTCATCCTCATCATCATCTTCATCAGACAGATTAATAGAGAGACTTGTTGTACCTCGTGTTGCTGCATCAGCTGAACCATGGAGTCTCCGATAAACAGCACTTCTGGTTCTGCGTCTTTACACTCCTGCACAAAGCGCTCATGCTGAAACACACACACACACGACACACACACACCTGAGGATCAGATGCAAAAACTGAGTTCTGATGAAGTAAATGTGTGAAACGCCTCCTGACTTCAGAAGCAGACATGTTTAGTTCTGTGTTCCAGGTGTTTACCTGTGAGATCCAGCGCGCATCACCCTGGACATCCTGCACCGGGAGCGGCTGAGCGGCAGGGTTCATCCTACACACACACACACACACACGCTTGTGTATAAAGGTTTGTGGAGTCCTAATGTCCCCACAAAGATAGTAAAATAAAGCAATTAGGCCCAAGTACCCCACAAAGTAGTATATTTTCGTTTATAAAGCAGATAGTTCCAGTCCTTGATTCCGTGTTGTAAATTACTCTACAAACACATACCTTTGTTTACTTCTGTATACTTTACAACTTCTTTGTTGCAAACACAACTGATTCAGTGTAACTACATTGTTTGGTGGAAGAATACTGTTGTTATTAATATCATTACACTTTATTTGCTCTGTTTTATTGTGTGAAACTACTATGTATATGGAATAACCGTTGTATAAAAGCAATAATCCCCGTGAAGCTGTGGTTTACAGTGAACTCTGCTTCACATCGTACCTAACAACGCACCTCAGCTGTTATACAATCACTGTAATCCACAGCTTCTTGGTGTTTATTGCTTTATTTTGTGGTCCAGGGTCACATAGAACAATGTTTCTGACAGGTTTAGTTGTGGACACCTAATGTCCAGCGATATCTTCATCTTGATTGCACAGATCCTATTTAAACTGAACTGAGCTGAATGATGATATCATTGAATTCAATGATGATAACTCCTGCGATCACTAGAAAATAATATTTCTGACTCACTCCTGTGTGCTGAAGCGCTCCTCCACAGATCTCTGTCAGTGTTTGTGTGTCTGACTGCTGTTTTGTGTTTAATTCACACAGCTAGGCTCACTTCCGCGTTAAGCCGGAACCGCCGTCTGCTGCTGCTGCTGACGCCCCGCCTCTTCCGCTGACGTCAGCACACAACACTGATCACGAGAGAGAGGGAGAGAGAGGCAGCAGTGTGTGTGTGTGTGTGTGTGTGTGTGTGTGTGTGTGTGTTCGTGTGTTTCACACATCCTGTAAGAGATGCTTCGCGAATTAATCAATATGAAGCATCATACACTGAATCAGCTTAAATTCATACTGAAATGATGATCGATCACTCATATGGCTTCTTTAACGTCATCATATCTATCTATCTATCTATCTATCTATCTATCTATCTATCTATCTATCTATCTATCTATCTATCTATCTATCTATGCGTGTTTATTTGTACTTTACAATAAAAGCTATAAAACAGCTATAATGAGGGAGAGATGCGCATGCTCGGAGTCTAAGGCTCGTTCACGAGGAAGTGCGCATTCACGGTTCTCTCATTCCTATCTCCGAGCGCGTTTCCGGTTGGGGGGGGGTTACGAGTGGGAACTTCTTGTTGTCATGGCAACAGTTTCCCCGGCGCACTCGCGCACACAGCAGCGGAGGATCTGAAGAATACAATAAACAGACACGCGCGGAGCGCGCTCACGCCCCGTCGCCAAGGCGACCGAGACACGTGCTCGCGCGGGCAATGAAGTCATCGTGACGCTATACGTTGCCACGGAGACAGCCCTGAGAGCGCGCTGCGCAAAGGGGCGGCGCTCGCGTCCTGACGCACGGCGGGGGCGTGTCCCGAGAGCGCGCCGCGCGTCCCCGCTTGTTGTTCCCGCAGAGAGGGCAGAAGATGGCGGCCGTGTCGAGCGGGGCTGCTGCCACCGCCGGGATTCCGCTCCCGCACCGCGAGCGAGCGCTCCCCAACGCGCCGCGCGTCAGCCGCCCGCCCCCCGCGCGCGTCGGATACTACGAGATGGAGCGGACCATCGGGAAGGGCAACTTCGCCGTGGTCAAACTCGCCACGCACATGATCACCAGAGCCAAGGTTAGCGACGCTAGCGACGCTGCGTCAGACGCGCCGCGATCTCTCTCTCTCTCTCTCATACACACAGACACTCACATATACACACACATCACTGCGGCCTGCGCTCGCTCCTCGTTCGAGCGCGTGCGCGCGCGCCTCTGTGAAAATTGTGTATGGGCGCGCGCGTGTGTGTGTTGTGTTGCTTATGGATTGTACACGCGTGTAGATTGTGTGTGTGTGTGTGTGTGTGTGTGTATATAAATGTGGGTTGGTTAACTATAATCCATGTAGCATTATTGCAGCAGTGATGCAGCTGTGGGAGGAGAGAGAGATAGAGAAGGTTAGATAGAGAGGGATAGATAGACAGAAACAGGGAGATTAACAAGAAGGGAAATGTCCTTAACATAGAGGGATAGACAGATGAATGTATAGACCTGGTGAGATGGATATATAATGTCAATGTCACCTTTATTTATATAGCGCTTTAAACAAAATACATTGCGTCAAAGCAACTGAACAACATTCATTAGGAAAACAGTGTCAATAATGCAAAAATGATAGTTAAAGGCAGTTCATCATTGGATTCAGTGATGTCATCTCTGTTCAATTAAATAGTGTCTGTGCATTTATTTGCAATCAAGTCAACGATATCGCTGTAGATGAAGTGACCCCAACTAAGCAAGCCAGAGGCGACAGCGGCAAGGTAAACGTATCAGCAGAGGAACAGACAAATGTGTCGACAGCGGTATAGACAGATAAATGTGTAGGCATGGAGGGATAGACAGATGTGTATCGACAGAGGAATGGACATAAATGTATAAAATAGTGTTTCCCAAACCTGTCCTGGAGGACCTCAGGGGTCTCCCCAATCAGACACACCCAGACTCTACAGTCAGGTGGACTCCTGTGTTAGATGAGGTGCAGTGCAGGGGGTCAGGTTTGGGAAGCACTGGTATAGACAGATTAATGTATAAGAGGCTTCCGCACCCGAGGAACATTTCATAATTCCTAGAACTATTGGCAGAAGTACCCATTTTTTTTATGTGTATTTGCATCGCAGGAACTAGGAATGGTTTTAGTTCTAGGAACTCTGTTTCGGGGAACTAAATTAGCTCCTACTTCAGAGTAGGGTCTAAAACAGTTCTATGGGACAGACCAGTGACGTAAGTGTGCGCTATTTTAGCAAACGCATACGAAACACTGGCTAACCGGCATTTAAACAAAGCCATGTTCTTCTATCACAAAACCCCAAACACACAGGAAGAACAGCCCAGATCATGGTGTTTGTTGTCATTCACCGGTGTTGGTGTTTGTAAAAGCCGTGAATAAAGATGCTGCTGTCGTCCGCTTTAAAGTTCCTGCCATGAATGCATCCAGGAAAACAGCCGTTTATCAATAGACAGGTCTAGACAGATAAATGTATACACATAGGTTACGTTTACATGCACAATTTTTGGTTCAATCGGACTGAATTAATTCAGATTGGTGAATCTGATTGTAGTGTTTACATGAACGCTAAATAAAGTGATTGGGTTGATGTGCAAGTTTTGACATTCGCACACTGCACAAATATAGAGTTCATCACTGTTTGCACATAATAACCACTCTCCTACATGGCCTCTTTATTAATTTTAAACGGCAGAATTAATATTAATCAATTTACATATAAGCTGTGCTGCTCATATTTATTGCGGAAAAAAAGCCCCTCCTCGCACCCAAAACAGGCTCCTGTGGATGAGCATCTTGAGTGTTCTGCTCCACTTCACAGTTGCTGAGTGAAAAGAGTTTTACACTTTATTCAAAAGGAGGAGCCTCTCGTTCCACTTCATACATCTTTACGTTATTTCTGCCTCATTGCACTTGCGCAGTCCTTTCAGTTTCGTGGTTCAATCCGATTGAGTGTTTACATACACTCTCAATCATATTAGAAGAGTAATAAACCACCTCCTTCCATCCGATCGCAAATTTCATTCCGATCGAGCTCGGTCGGACCGATTAAGGTGACTACATGAAGGCTTTTCAGGCCGATTGAACATCAATCCGATTACAAATGGATTATTTGGTTTGAATGTAAATGTAGCCATAGAGGTCTAGACAGATACATTTATTGACAGAGAGGGATAGATGGATAAATGTATCGACAGAGTGGTCTAGATGGATAAATGTATCGACAGAGAGGGAGAGATGGATAAATGTATCGACAGAGTGGTCTAGATGGATAAATGTATCGACAGAGAGGGATAGATGGATAAATGTATCGACAGAGTGGTCTAGATGGATAAATGTATCGACAGAGAGGGAGAGATGGATAAATGTATCGACAGAGTGGTCTAGATGGATAAATGTATCGACAGAGAGGGATAGATGGATAAATGTATCGACAGAGAGGGATAGACGGATAAATGTATCGACAGAGAGGGATAGACAGATAAATGTATCGACAGAGAGGGATAGACAGATAAATGTATCGACAGAGAGGGATAGACGGATAAATGTATCGACAGAGTGGTCTAGATGGATAAATGTATCGACAGAGAGGGATAGATGGATAAATGTATCGACAGAGAGGGATAGACGGATAAATGTATCGACAGAGAGGGATAGACGGATAAATGTATCGACAGAGAGGGATAGACAGATAAATGTATCGACAGAGAGGGATAGACAGATAAATGTATCGACAGAGAGGGATAGAAGGATAAATGTATCGACCGAGTGGTCTAGATGGATAAATGTATCGACAGAGTGGTCTAGACGGATAAATGTATCGACAGAGTGGTCTAGATGGATAAATGTATCGACAATGAAGGATAGATGGATAAATGTATCGACAGCGAGGGATAGACGGATAAATGTATCGACAGCGAGGGATAGACGGATAAATGTATCGACGGAGTGGTCTAGACGGATAAATGTATCGACAGAGTGGTCTAGACGGATAAATGTATCGACCGAGTGGTCTAGATGGATAAATGTATCGACAATGAAGGATAGACGGATGAATGTATCGACAGTGAGAGATAGACGGATAAATGTATCGACAGAGTGGTCTAGACGGATAAATGTATCGACTGAGTGGTCTAGACGGATAAATGTATCGACAGAGCGGTCTAGACGGATAAATGTATCGACAGAGTGGTCTAGACAGATAAATGTATCGACAGAGTGATCTAGATGGATAAATGTATCGACAGAGTGATCTAGACGGATAAATGTATCGACAGAGTGATCTAGACAGATAAATGTATCGACAGAGTGGTCTAGACGGATAAATGTATCGACTGAGTGGTCTAGATGGATAAATGTATCGACAATAAAGGATAGACGGATACATGTATCGACAGCGAGGGATAGACGGATAAATGTATCGACAGAGTGGTCTAGATGGATAATGTATAAACAGAGAGGGATAGATGTATAAATGTATCGACCAAGTGGTCTAGACAGATAAATGTATCAACAGAGAAGGATAGATGGATAAATGTATCGACAGAGTGGGACAGACGGATAAATGTATCGACAGAGTGGTCTAGACAGATAAATTTATCGACAGAGTGGTCTAGACAGATAAATTTATCGACAGAAAGGGATAGATGGATAAATGTATCGACAGAGTGGTCTAGACGGATAAATGTATCGACAGAGTGGTCTTGATGGATAAATGTATCGACAGAGTGGGACAGACGGATAAATGTATCGACAGAGAGGGATAGACGGATAAATGTATCGACAGAGAGTGATAGACAGATAAATGTATCGACAGAGTGGTCTAGACGGATAAATGTATCGACAGAGAGGGAGAGACGGATAAATGTATCGACAGAGAGGGATATACGGATAAATGTGTCGACAGAGAGGGATATACGGATAAATGTGTCGACAGAGAGGGATATACGGATAAATGTGTCGACAGAGGGATAGACGGATAAATGTATCGACAGAGGGATAGACGGATAAATGTATTGACAACGAGGGATAGACGGATAAATGTATCGACAGAGTGGGACAGATAGATAAATGTATCGACAGAGTGGTCTAGACGGATAAATGTATTGACAGAGGGATAGACGGATAAATGTATCGACAACGATGGATAGATGGATAAATGTATCGACAACGAGGGATAGACGGATAAATGTATCAACAGAGTGGGACAGACAGATAAATGTATCGACAGAGTGGTCAAGACGGATAAATGTATCGACAAAGAGGGATAGATGGATAAATGTATCGACAGAGTGGTCTAGACAGATAAATGTATCAACAGAGAGGGATAGATGGATAAATGTATCGACAGAGAGGGATAGATGGATAAATGTATCGACAGAGAGGGATAGATGGATAAATGTATCGACAACGAGGGATAGATGGATAAATGTATCCACAGAGTGGTCTAGACAGATAAATGTATCGACATCGAGGGATGATGGATAAATGTATCGACAACGAGGGATAGATGGATAAATGTATCGACAGAGTGGTCTAGACAGATAAATGTATCGACAGAGAGGGATAGACGGATAAATGTATCGACAACGAGGGATAGATGGATAAATGTATCGACAGAGTGGTCTAGACAGATAAATGTATCGACAACGAGGGATAGATGGATAAATGTATCGACAGAGAGGGATAGATGGATAAATGTATCGACAGAGAGGGATAGATGGATAAATGTATCGACAACGAGGGATAGATGGATAAATGTATCGACAGAGGGATAGATGGATAAATGTATCGACAGAGGGATAGATGGATAAATGTATCGACAGAGGGATAGATGGATAAATGTATCGACAACGAAGGATAGATGGATAAATGTATCGACAGAGGGATAGATGGATAAATGTATCGACAGAGTGGTCTAGACAGATAAATGTATCGACAACGAAGGATAGATGGATAAATGTATCGACAGAGTGGTCAAGACAGATAAATGTATCGACAACGAGGGATTAGGGATGGGACGGTATGAAAATTTAATATCACGATTATAGTGACTAAAATTATCACGATTATCAATATTATCACGGTTTTGTTGAAACGAGATGAAAGTGTTCAAAAATAGTTGATGCTCACACTGAAAACATTTCCGCAAGTTTTATATTTAATAATCAACAAACAACTAATAAAACACGCAACTCTATGCACTTAATTTAAAGAAAGATTAAATTCTGTGGCATTTCCTTCCTTACAATGAAAAGTGTAGAAGCATAGAAAAGCATAGAAAAGTCACTGACTTTCGCCATTCCTTCTCGAAAAAAAACAAAAAAAACATTGTGCGCTGCGCTTGCGTCAGACTGTTGCTGGCTGGACATGATTTAATAGTGAGTTATTAAAACCGCGATAATCAAACACGGTTTTAATGATAATTCATTTTTAAACGATATTACTAACCTTCAGCACATTTTATCACGGTTATCAATAAAACCGGTTATCGTCCCATCCCTACGAGGGATAGATGGATAAATGTATCGACAACGAGGGATAGATGGATAAATGTATCGACAGAGTGGTCTAGACAGATAAATGTATCAACAACGAGGGATAGATGGATAAATGTATCGACAACGAGGGATAGATGGATAAATGTATCGACAGAGAGGGATAGACGGATAAATGTATCGACAGAGGGATAGACGGATAAATGTATCGACAGAGTGGTCTAGACAGATAAATGTATCGACAACGAAGGATAGATGGATAAATGTATCGACAGAGTGGTCTAGACAGATGAATGTATCGACAACGAAGGATAGATGGATAAATGTATCGACAGAGTGGTCTAGACAGATAAATGTATCGACAACGAGGGATTAGGGATGGGACGGTATGAAAATTTAATATCACGATTATAGTGACTAAAATTATCACGATTATCAATATTATCACGGTTTTGTTGAAACGAGATGAAAGTGTTCAAAAATAGTTGATGCTCACACTGAAAACATTTCAGCAAGTTTTATATTTAATAATCAACAAACAACTAATAAAACACGCAACTCTATGCACTTAATTTAAAGAAAGATTAAATTCTGTGGCATTTCCTTCCTTACAATGAAAAGTGTAGAAGCATAGAAAAGCATAGAAAAGTCACTGACTTTCGCCATTCCTTCTCGAAAAAAAACAAAAAAAACATTGTGCGCTGCGCTTGCGTCAGACTGTTGCTGGCTGGACATGATTTAATAGTGAGTTATTAAAACCGCGATAATCAAACACTGTTTTAATGATAATTCATTTTTAAACGATATTACTAACCTTCAGCACATTTTATCACGGTTATCAATAAAACCGGTTATCGTCCCATCCCTACGAGGGATAGATGGATAAATGTATCGACAGAGTGGTCTAGACAGATAAATGTATCGACAACGAGGGATAGATGGATAAATGTATCGACAACGAGGGATAGATGGATAAATGTATCGACAGAGTGGTCTAGACAGATAAATGTATCGACAACGAAGGATAGATGGATAAATGTATCGACAGAGTGGTCTAGACAGATGAATGTATCGACAACGAGGGATAGATGGATAAATGTATCGACAGAGTGGTCTAGACAGATAAATGTATCGACAACGAGGGATAGATGGATAAATGTATCGACAGAGTGGTCTAGACAGATAAATGTATCGACAACAAGGGATAGACAGATAAATGTATCGACAGAGAGGGATAGACAGATAAATGTATCGACAGAGAGGGGTAGACGGATAAATGTATCGACAGAGTGGTCTAGACGGATAAATGTATCGACAGAGAGGGGTAGACGGATAAATGTATCGACAGAGAGGGGTAGACGGATAAATGTATCGACAGAGTGGTCTAGACGGATAAATGTATCGACAGAGAGGGGTAGACGGATAAATGTATCGACAGAGAGGGGTAGACGGATAAATGTATCGACAGAGAGGGATATACGGATAAATGTATCGACAGAGAGGGGTAGACGGATAAATGTATCGACAGAGAGGGGTAGACGGATATATTGAGTGAGATCGTTATACGCGTCTCGTCAGTAAAGTGGTTCTGTGATCAGTAGTTAATCTCCATCACATGCTTTCAGATAAAGCAGCATTTACACACAGTTCACTGAGAAGCTATGTAAAAAAAATCGCAAACGATATAATAGAACGATTATGGAATCTATGAAATCGTTAGCGATGATGAAAGTTGTTTGCGTAGCTTCTCGGTGAACTCAGGCTCTGTGTAGTGAATCCTTCTGAGAGATGATGTGGCTTCTCACACAGAATAAGGCATGCTATATATTTCATAGTATTCTAAGCAGTGATAAAGGCATTTTGTATTATTAATTAATATTTTCATAATAAATATAATAAGAACTCTGGATCAATGAAAGCCGTTAAATCTTCTGTTTATTCAGCCGGTGCTATGGAGATTCCTGAGGTTCTTCTGCGAGGTGCCTTCAGATGGAGGTTTACTGAAAGATACGCACGACTATCAGCTTCTGTCTCATCGCGATTGTGATTTATCGTGCAGCTCTAACAGAGAGGGCTAGCAGTGTTAGGGTTTGTGTGTCTGATCAGTGATGATTTTCACTCCTGTGAAGATGATTTGATGTGTGTTCATTATAATCTGGAGTGTGTTTAGTGCTGATCTCTGTTCGTGTGTGTTTGTACAGTGTAGGTGTCATGTGGGCAGCTGTGTGCTCCACTCATGCTGGATCTTCTGTGTATGTTTGGGGTCAGATCTCTCGTTTGCTGGAGTGATGTGAGTGTGTGTGTCCTGGTTTGTCCCAGATCACTGCAGGTCAGGGTCAGGATTCCTCCAGGTTTAACTCATCTTAACGGCTCTGATCGGCCGGGGACAGAGCTGGACGTCAGCGCAGGGCTTGTGTTCCTCATGATGCTCCGTGTGAAACACACACACTCGAGCGACTGAGCCGATAACACAGCGTCACACACACACGATCAGGAGCGCCGCTGAATGCATGCGTGTGAATGTGAGAAACGCACTGGTTTGGGGTTGTTGTCCTCGGCTGATAATGCTGTGTGTTTGATTAGCCGTGTGTGGTTGTTAAATCTGCTGATGTCAGTGGACACACACCGGTTTAGAGTTAATATTGTGCGTAATATCTTCACATCATCTCAACAATAGTGTTATGTAATATCAGCCACACTGATCTCCAGATATCAGTGTCCTCTGAAAACCTGAGTGTGTTGAGTTCTGTGTGTGTGTGTGTGTGTGTGTGTGTGTGTGTGTGTGTGTGTGTGAGATGTGCTTTACTCCACAGCCGTTTCCCACAATGCACTGCAGCAGTAAATGTTCACTGCAGAAACAGTGGGATGCTAGTTTACAAGTGTCAAATATAATGTGGGCACACAGAGCCAAAACCTCAGCCAGAACATCGGCCTCTTAGTTCAGCCTACTTGTTTATCTTATAAACTCTAATTTTCAAATGTAAATAATTTGTAAATCTTTTGTAGATAATTTTCAGTGCAGCACTTTGCAAAAGAATGGATTTATGAATGATTTACACACATTTGACTTGAAAGAGACTCACTGTATACACACACAACTCATAATTCAGTTCATACACAAAATTCAAACCTAAATATGAAATGTGAAGCATGATTAAAAACTTCAGGGATCGCTTTTCATATTGCATTATCATATCACATTTTGAGTAACAGATTGTGGATCGTTTGTTTAGCCTTTTATTATTTTCCAGACAAAATTCTTTGTGAAATTGAAATGTCAAATAATAAAAAAATATCAAGTAAAATCAAGTAAAATACATAATACAAATATATCTCTTCATAATAACAGACTAATGCTTTGGATATGTTTTTTTCATTTAAAATCAGAAGCAACCACTGCGTTTTCATCCAAACAAAGATGCTAAATACATGTTATTTAGATTAATATATTTTGTATAACTTATGGAACAGCAGGTGTTTATAGGCTGCTGCCCCTTTAAGACTGAATGCTTGGATCCAATATAATGATGCTCAGGAGATTTCTTTCTCCACTGTTTACGTTCACTTTAGACATAACCGACTGTGTTTACGAGAATTCTTGCTGAGACGGTTATTTTGAGATTATTTTGTGTTACGTGTTCATTTAGAAGCAAGAATACGTGAAAGAGGAATCAATGCTGTGTACGCGCATTGTCTGAAATGAATGAGCTGGGAATGAGTGCGCGCAGCTCTGAATGTACGCAAATGTTTTAAAACGCTTGATGTTTAAATCAGCAAGACTTAGAAACAAGTGCAAACGATCAACTACGATCCGTTTTACTCCTACAAGCGAGTGAACAACGCGAATCAAGGAAGGAATTTTATACCTAAATTATAGATATAATTCAGTGTGATTATAGTATAGTACTCTCTCTGTGTGTGTGTGTGTGTGTGTGTGTGTGTGTTCAGCAGTGACGTGTGTGTGCTCAGATGTTC
>NC_081782.1:455000-463643 GCF_963082965.1 Carassius carassius | reverse complement strand
TGTGTGTGTGTGTGTGTGTGTGTGTAAGGCTCACGAGCTGCTCTTTTGTAGTAACGCATGGTTTTGAGTGTGAGAAACTGATCTGGAATGTTCTTGAATCAGTCAGTAACTGCACAGTGAAGAATGTTTTATATATGATGTAATTGTCTGTTGAAGTGTGATTGTGTATAATGCAGTGGATAAATAAACAACATTCATACTGTCAGGCACACTCTAACACACACACACACACACACGCACAGACACACACACTATTAGATGGTTTTTGTATGTCTGTGATGTTTGTGTTGCTGCTGCTGGTTTCCTCATTTTGGACCCATTTGCATGAGCAAGAACTTGCTGTTCTCCACTGCTGCGATCTGTGTGTGTGTGTGTGTGTGTGTGTGTGTGTGTGTGTCCAGATGTTTTCAGGACGCACAGGGTCAGCTGGAGTCTGATTGCATCACTGTAGCTGGATCGGATCCAGTGATATTAATAGAAGCACATGCTTAAAATACACACACAAACACACTCGGTGTGCGTCAGTGTTACTGGAACAGTCGCTGCTGTCTGCTGCTTCTCCATCTGATTTACTGTCTGTCTCTCAGACATAAAACACAATCCACCCATCTGATTTCACACACTCATATCTGCACATCTGTTGAATTTAACAATAATTCATTCATATATGCTTTTTGATCATAATGTTGCTTGGTAGCTGTAAACAGCCTATTTATGCTAATGAAGTACATTATTTTGTATTGTTTTTATTTACTATTTATATTGCTGTGATCTGTCTCTCAGGTTGCGATAAAGATCGTGGATAAGACTCAGCTGGACGATGAGAATCTGAAGAAGATCTTCCGGGAGGTTCAGATCATGAAGATGCTGCGACACCCTCACATCATCCGTCTGTACCAGGTCCCGCCCACTCCCTCACGCTCACAGCTGATTGGTCTGTGGTTTGTGTACGGTCGAGTGTGATTGGCTGAGTCTGTGTGTGTTTGCAGGTGATGGAGACGGAGCGGCTGATCTATCTGGTGACCGAGTACGCCAGCGGAGGAGAGATCTTCGGTGAGACAGGACTTCAGAAGAATCAGTTCACCAGAACCGTGTTGAACGTCTCTGAGGTGTTTCTCCTCCCGTGTGTTTCTCAGATCACCTCGTGGCTCACGGACGGATGGCGGAGAAAGACGCGCGGCGGAAGTTCAAGCAGATCGTAGCAGCGGTTTATTTCTGTCACTGCAGGAACATCGTCCACAGAGACCTGAAGGCAGAAAACCTGCTGCTGGACCACAATCTCAACATCAAGATCGCAGGTGTGTGTGTGTGTGTGTGTGTGTGTGTGTGTGTGTGTGTGTGTGTGTGTGTGTGTGTGTGTGTGAGAGACTTTTTGTGTGACTCACTCACTCTCGTACACAGACTCACTCACTCTCACACACTTGCAGACTTACTCTTGCACACTTACAGACTCTCGTACACTCACTCTCGCACACTCACACAGACTTACACTCATACACACTAACTCACAGACTCACACTCACACTCACAGACTTACACTCATACACACTCACTCACAGACTCACACTCACACTCACAGACTTACACTCATACACACTCACTCACAGACTCACTCTCTTTCACACTCACACTCATACACTTACAGACTCACTCTCGTACACCGTCTCACTCACAGACTCACACTCATACACACTCACTCACAGACTCACTCTCGTACACAGACTCACACTCGCACACTTACTGACTCACACTCACAGACTCAGTCACACTTACTGACTCACTCTCACACTTGCAGACTCACTCTCGCACAGTTACAGGCTCACTCTCGTACACACAGACTCACTCTTGCACAATCACACAGACTCTCACTCATACACACACACACACTCGCACACTTACAGACTCACTCTCGCACACACAGACTCACTCTCGTACACAGACTCACTCTCGTACACAGACTCATTCACAGACTTGCTCTCACACACTTGCAGACTCACTCTCAAACACACACACACACAGACTCACTCACAAGCTCACTCTTGCACACTTGCAGACTATGTGTGTGTGTGTGTGTGTGTGTGAGTGAGAGAGTGTGAGTGAAAGTGAGTAAGAGTGTGTGTGTGTCGCTGTTTGTTTATGTAGTGTGTTGACCTGGCCGTCTCTCTGTCTCCTCAGATTTCGGCTTTAGTAATCTGTTTTCTCGAGGACAGCTGCTGAAGACGTGGTGTGGCAGTCCTCCATACGCCGCACCCGAACTCTTCGAGGGGAAAGAGTACGATGGACCTAAAGTGGACATATGGGTAACAGTGTTTCCCACAGACTTCCACTAATTGTGGTGGCATGTATATGCAAATTCATTCTCTGCCAGCAGGAGGCTGTTGGAGTGGTAGAGATTGAGGTTTCTCTGGTAACCTCTGTACACAAGAAGTGCTCTGCTCACAAACACTGCTTTATCAGACATTACATACAAGATGAGATGAAAATGACATTCAAAACTTTCTGAAGACAGACGGTTTCCTTCAGAAATACAGTGATATAAAAACACCCGCACCGGGGTTTCGATTTAAAAATGTGCAGTGCGGTTTATTCAATGAAGTCATAGCCTTTTGGAAAATATATTTGTGGCAGTCAGTTTTGATAATGTATGGGAAACACTGGGTGAAAACCAGCATCTGTCTCACCTCGGATCACTGGTGGAAACAGAGCGCTGATAACACATACTAGAGCTGAGCTGACAGTGTGATGAAATGATATTGTAGTATTCAAATATACACATTATTTAAATGCACATTTCACATAGACATTACATGTGTTAATGCTTGCGCATCATGGACAATGGTGAGGGACCCGCCTACTCACCTGTCAGTAAATGCTGCTCTAAATTCAGTTTTATTCCTGCTGTCGTGTGCAGATTTTATGAGATAAAGCAGAAGAACACATGCAGTGAACCTCTTCAGTGTGCTGCGGGACACAGATCATGTGATCAGTTCCAGTATTGAGCATGAGTGTGTGAAAAACTCTCTTTCTCTCTCTGTAGAGTTTGGGTGTGGTGTTGTACGTTCTGGTCTGTGGCGCTTTACCATTTGATGGAAGCACTTTACAGAACCTCCGTGCTCGAGTCCTCAGTGGAAAGTTCCGGATCCCGTTTTTCATGTCCACAGGTACAAACATTCACGCTTACTCTCGCAAGCTCAAATCTCACAATAAAAAAAACACTCTTGCACACTCACATAGACTCACTTTCGCACACTCACACAGACTCACACACACAGTCTCTTGTACACACTCACACGGACTAACTCTCGTGCGCACTCACACAGACTCACTCTTGTGCACACAGATTCACTTGTACACAATCACACGGACTCACTCTCTTGCACACAGACTCATTCTCATACACCCTCACACAGACTCACTTTCGTACACACTCACACAGACTCACTCTCATGCACACTCACACACTCTCGTGCGCACTCACACAGACTCATTCTCATGCACACTCACACAGACTCACTCTCATGCACACTCACACAGACTCACTCTCATGCACACTCACACAGACTCACTCTCATGCACACTCACACCGACTCACTCTCATGCACACTCACACCGACTCACTCTCATGCACACTCACACCGACTCACTCTCATGCACACTCACACCGACTCACTCTCATGCACACTCACACAGACTCACTCTCATGCACACTCACACAGACTCACTCTCATGCACACTCACACAGACTCACTCTCATGCACACTCACACAGACTCACTCTCATGCACACTCACACAGACTCACTCTCATGCACACTCACACAGACTCACTCTCATGCACACTCACACAGACTCACTCTCATGCACACTCACACAGACTCACTTTCGCACACTCACACAGACTCACACACACAGTCTCTTGTACACACTCACACGGACTAACTCTCGTGCGCACTCACACAGACTCACTCTTGTGCACACAGATTCACTTGTACACAATCACACGGACTCACTCTCTTGCACACAGACTCATTCTCATACACCCTCACACAGACTCACTCTCATGCACACTCACACAGACTCACTCTCATGCACACTCACACAGACTCACTCTCATGCACACTCACACAGACTCACTCTCATGCACACTCACACAGACTCACTCTCATGCACACTCACACAGACTCACTCTCATGCACACTCACACCGACTCACTCTCATGCACACTCACACCGACTCACTCTTGTGCACACAGACTCACTCTCATGCACACTCACACAGACTCACTCTCATGCACACTCACACCGACTCACTCTCATGCACACTCACACCGACTCACTCTCATGCACACTCACACCGACTCACTCTCATGCACACTCACACCGACTCACTCTCATGCACACTCACACCGACTCACTCTCATGCACTCTCACACAGACTCACTCTCATGCACACTCACACCGACTCACTCTCATGCACACTCACACCGACTCACTCTCATGCACACTCACACCGACTCACTCTCATGCACACTCACACAGACTCACACACACAGTCTCTCGTACACACTCACACGGACTCATGCACACTCACACAGACTAACTCTCGTGCACACTCACACTCTCATGCACACTCACACAGACTCACTCTCGTGCACACAGACTCACTTGTACACTCTCACACTGACTCACTCTCATGCACACTCACACCGACTCACTCTCATGCACACTCACACAGACTCACTCTCATGCACACTCACACAGACTCACTCTCATGCACTCTCACACAGACTCACTCTCATGCACACTCACACCGACTCACTCTCATGCACACTCACACAGACTCACTCTCATGCACTCTCACACAGACTCACACACACAGTCTCTCGTACACACTCACACGGACTCATGCACACTCACACAGACTAACTCTCGTGCACACTCACACACTCTCATGCACACTCACACAGACTCACTCTCGTGCACACTCACAGGGACTCACTCTCCTGCACACAGACTCACTCTCGTACACAGAGACTCACTCTTGTGCACTCACTCTCGTTCACACTCACACGGACTCACTCTCGTGCACACAGACTCACTCTCATACACATTCACACAGACTCACTCTCGTACACACCCACACGGATTTACTCTCATGCACACAAGACTCACTTTTGTGCATACAGACTCACTCTCGTGCACACACACGGACGGACTCACTCTCGTGCACACACACACTCACACAGACTTACTCTTGTGCATTCACTTTCGTACACACTCACATAGACTCACTCTCGTGTGCACAGACTCACTCTCATACACACTCACACAGACTCACACAGATTTACTCTTTAACACTCACTCTTACGTAACTCAGATGCACGCTTTAAAAAACACACACACACAGACTCGCATACTCACAATCTCTCTCTCTCTCACACACACACACACACACACACACACACACAGAAACAGATACTTACCTTGCTGAGCCACTACACATGATTGACGTGTGTTTGTGTGTGTTTCAGACTGTGAGTATCTGATCAGACACATGTTGGTTCTGGAGCCCAGTCGACGGCTTTCAATGGAGCAGATCTGTAAGAACAAGTGGATGAGACAAGGAGACCCCGACCCTGAGTTTGACCGAGTCAGTCACACACACAAGCACAAAAACACTCAATACACACACGTGATGCTTGCAGTTCAGCTGTTCTTAGGCCTGAAGCAGTATTTCACTTAACGATGTGTAGAAATGTTGCTGATTTGCCTGTGCCTCTATCAGCTGATAGCAGAATGTGAGCAGGTGAAGGTGGAGAGAGAAACAGAGTTAATTAACGAGCAGATTCTGATGGCCATGTCAGAGATGGGCTTCGACCGTGAGCGGACCTTACAGGTGACGCACGCACACACACACACACACACCCATCCACCCCTCCTTCATTCAGATGGGCTCTTCTGGAACATTCATGTGGTTGTGTTTCTCCTTTCAGTCCCTGCACACGGACGCATACGATCACTACAGCGCCACCTACAGCCTGCTGTCTGACAAACTCAAGCGGCACAAGAACCTGTGTGTGGCTCCGCCCACGCCCCGCCCCCTTTACTCCCTCAACACCGTGCAGGTGTGTGCTGTTACCGTTAGCAACCTTTGATTCCTGATGAGAGGAATATGCATGAGCTCCAGAGTGCCTCATTTACATCCTGTGTTGAAGCAGAGCGGTGGGCTTCTGCAGAACTAACAATGATTCTAGAGGAAGGGGATCGTGGGGTTGTGAAAGGATTCTGGTTATGTGATAGTGTTTCTCAGCCTTCTGATAGTCTTTTTTTTTTCAATTCAAAATGAAACGACAGCTAGATTAAAAGAAAGCTAGTATTGTTGAAAGCACTAAATGAATAAAGGTGACTTGACTTGACTGTTGGTTGATCTGCTTCATCACGTGTGTTTGTGTGTGTCCAGCAGGATCAGAGTAACACTGTCAGTATGACAGTACCACAGGTTCAGCTCATAAACCCAGAGAATCAGATCGTTGAGGTGAGTGCAACGCTGCTTTCAGCTCACAGTCAGTGAGAATAAATCAGTCTGGAGTGTGAGGATGCAGAATGGATTGTTTTTGACCCTGTGTGTGTGTGTTTCAGACGGACGGGACGATGGCTCTGGACAGCGATGAGGGAGAAGAGCCCAGTCCAGAGGCGATGGCCCGATACCTGTCCATGAGACGCCACACTGTCGGTGTACCGGACCCCAGGTACTGCACATCCCAGCCAGTGCTTCTGTTTCTGCTGTCTTTTATTTGCTCTCTTTACCTCCAGCTGGAGCTACAGCCTAACAAGCCCCTAAATCCCTCCCACCTAACTAAAGTCCCTCCCAGTTTACCACAAACCCCTCCCACTTAACTAAAGTCCCTCCCAGTTTGCCATAAAACCCTCCCACTTAACTAAAGTCCCTCCCAGTTTGCCCTAAATCCTTCCCACCTAACTAAAGTCTGTTCCAGTTTGCCTTAAACCCCTCCCACCTAACTAAAGCTCCTCCTACCTTGACATAAACCCCTCCCACTCAACTAAAGCTCCTCCTACCTTGTCCTAAATCCCTCCCACCTATCTAATGTCTATCGCAGTTTGCCCTAATTGCTTCCTGCCTAAATAATGTCCCTCCCAGTTTGCCCTTAATCCTTCCCACCTAACTGAAGCTCCTCCTACATTGCCCTAAACCCCTCCCACCTAACTAAAGTCCCTCCCAGTTCACCCTAACCCCTCCCACCTAACTAAAGCCCCTCCTAGTTCCCCTCAAAATCTGCCCCATCTAACTGAAGCCAATCCCAAACCACTTAAAACTCCTCCCACCTATGTCAAGCCCCTCCCAGTTCACTCTAGACCCCTCCCACCTTCCCCCAGCACTGATGTTGTGTGTGTTTGTCAGGGCTGAGCTTCAGGAGGATCTTCAGAAACTGGCTCCTGGGTTTCCGCGTGTGGCCCCTCAGCCGCCCTTCCCTCCGCTGGTGCCCACCATGGCACAGATGCATCTGATGCCGACCCCGAACCTGCAGCCCACGCAGCAGCTGGAGTACAAGGTAAAGCACACACACACTCATATATCTGCTCGGACACTTGCTGACGCTGAGATCACCTGATGTGTGATGTGTGCAGGAACAGTCTCTCCTGCAGCCGCCCACCCTGCAGCTGCTGAATGGCATGGGTCCTCTGGGCCGCCGGGCGTCTGATGGAGGAGCCAACATTCAGCTTCACGCGCAGCAGCTGTTGAAGAGACCGCGCGGTCAGTCCCCGCTGGTCACCAGCCCGGTGAGACAATCCCACAATCCTCCTGTTTCTCACAGCTGAGCATGATGTGCTGCGTTCATGATCACACATGACATTAATCAGATCAGGAGCTGGAGAAGAGCACATTCGACTCTGATTCGTTTGGCTATATATCAGCTACATTACATCAAACAATCTGTCAGCGCATGCATTACTATAATATCAGAGGTTCAAATTAATAATGCAGTAGTCTAAAGTATTAATTGCATTCTATAGAGCTCTGACGCATGTCTCTGTGTTTGTCAGCATCCGATCCTGGACGTGGCTCCGGTGGATGAGGAGGGGTCCGACGCCGAGCCTGACCCGGAGGCCGTTCAGAGGTACGGCTGTGTGTGTGTGTGTGTGTGTGTGTGTGTGTGTTTGTGAGCTGCTGTGCTGCGCTGGGAGCCGCGGGTCTCTGTCAGTGACACACTAAACACTGCAGCGCTGCTTTGAGCTCTGGGGGTCTCTCTCTGTCTCTGTCTGTCCATCAACATCACTTTCTAAAACGACTCTAAATCCTCCAGAGTTCCGCTAGTGACCTCTGACCTCTCTCTCTCGTGCCAAACGATGGCATACTTCCCTTCTGTGGCTTTGCTTTTGTCTAATGGCTTTGCTAAAGCTAGCGGTGGGGCGAGCTCTGATTCTGTGTGCCGATTGGTTGTGTGGCCCTCCAGAGGCTGGAGGCGGCCAATCAGAGCGCTGATCCGTGCTGCTTCCTGTGGTTCAGGTATTTGGCGAACAGTTCCAAGCGGCACACGACACACGGCACGGGCCCCGAGCTCTCGGCAGAAACACAGAGAAACCGGCAGAGGGGCTGGAGCCCTGAGCAGCACAGCCGGTGAGGGC
>NC_081782.1:427500-447500 GCF_963082965.1 Carassius carassius | reverse complement strand
ATACAAGTTTACAGATTGATTTTAAAATTATAATAAAATAACGAGTAAAATAGTGTTAAAATGAAAATTTGT
Organism: Carassius carassius; assembly: GCF_963082965.1. Lineage (NCBI taxonomy): Eukaryota > Metazoa > Chordata > Actinopteri > Cypriniformes > Cyprinidae > Carassius > Carassius carassius. Next base: position 447,428 of record NC_081782.1, on the reverse strand, counting down.
TAATTTTTTTTTTTTTTTTTTTTTTTGACATTTACAATTCACTGGCAATAAAAAAAATGGAGTGTCTATTTACGCTAAATGCAAATAGCCTTGTTGGCAGGTTTGCTCTCTATGATTTACTCTCAAAACGTCATTATTGCATATTGTTTTGTAATGTTCTACAATACCAGGATGCAGTTAATTGCCACTTAAATTGCAATAAGTACTATAAATAGCAGAAAATCATGCTATTTTAACAGTTTTAATAGAATCTATAGCTATTTTCACTTAATTTAAATAGCCGCTGCCAAAGCAAAAATCACAATTAAGACTAAATCAGCTGATGAGGAATGTCCTTTTACATTTTTCGACTGTAAATTATAATAACTCCCTGTTGATTGTGCAAAAGTGCATGAATATAGAGGTGGATCAGTAATATGAGAAAGCTCTTCAACAGACAGCTGCTGTATTCACTCTATTCCTCCACTATTATCTGAATTAACAACACAGCAGTGATGCCTTTCTAACAAAATCTGCATTATCTCACACCTCCGGACATAAACATGTGAATGCACAGCTTCTGCGTTTGAATGTGCATCTTAAAAAACAAAACAAAAAAACAACTAATATTTGAAATTTGACCGTCTTTACATCAGTGTTTCATGTTGACTTTAGAAAACTCAGTGCGTTTACATGGACAACAATCTGATTTTAACACGATTAAGACAATACTCTGATTACGAATATACCATGCAAACAGATTTTTGATGACTTTAGTCCAGCTAATGTCATACTCGAAGAAAAATTAAGATGTGGAGTGTTCTTTTTTTAGTCACATAATCGACCAGTACACACCTTAATCACACTATTACCATCGTGTAGGACTTTTTGCCACATTTTGCGACAGGATACACACACGACAGTGTTCAACCGTTTGACGACAAACAAAAGCGAATGGCTTCAACAATACCGTCATCTGTTTGCACGTATAGCTTGACAAATAAATAACTGCACTTGAAGCTTTCAGTAAATAAAAAAATGAGACCGTATATGGCGAATTATATGATTATATGTCAAATTCTGAAAGGGGACGTTGGATGGCATCACACGTGCTGATAATCGATCTGTGTACTACAACATGTAAAACTGAACATGAGAGGAATATTCTAAAAGCAACTCATGTGAACACCTTAATCATAATATTGTCTTATTTAGAATAAGGTAAATTATTAGATTACTCCTGTCCATGTAAACAAGAGCTAGAGGGGAGGAGTCAGATCAGACTAGACTCCTCCCACATAATGATAGTAGGGGTGTGGTTATGCTAATTAGAGCCTGTGGTCTCAGTCGTGCTCGTGTGTTTGATTGTGTTGCAGTCGCAGCTTAAGTCGCTTCCACACTGCTATGTATGAGCAGTTTACCCCGCACATGTTCGGTGAGGGTGTGAGCGGCGTCATCGGCACCTTTAACCCCTACCTGCAGGGGGCGTCGCTGAAGGTGCCGGGGCTGGAGGGCTATCAGGGCTATCCGTCTGCACTGCAGCAGGCTCTGCTTTCTCCCACGCCGCTGGAGTATCGTCCGGCTCAGCAACACGTCACGCCGACCCTGCAGGGCCTGCTCTCGCCTCGCCACTCGCTCACGGGTCACGCTGACCCTCGCCTGCCTCCGCAGGACCTCGCCGCGCTGCTCAAACGCCAGAGCCTCCGTTCGGCTCCGCACCCTGGAACTATGGCCCTGCCCACATCCACAGTGGCTCCGCCCACCAACCCACAGGACTATGGGGAGATGCTGATGCTGCAGCAACTCAGCCAAGCGGCTGACAGCTTAGACCCCGCCCCTCCACAGGCCCCGCCCCCTCAGCACTACCATCACCTGCTCCAGATCAGAACCCTGCCCGAGTGCCCCGCCCCTCAGTCGGAGAGCATGGAGGAGGATGAGATGCCGGCCTATCATGAGGGCCTGCTGGCCAAAGCCACCGCCCCCTGCGCTGAGGCACATGAGATGTTGGCTCCGCCCCTTGGCTCCTCCCCCAACCACAGACACGCCTACATGCGCAGCAGCACGGCGGCCAGAGGTACACACTACACTCACACACTTACAGTTTAAGTCAAGTAGAGCTTTAAGTTCTGTTTACACCAAGAATGATAACTATAAAGATAACAATGTCAGCCGCTTTAAATTCTCATTATAAAAACTCATTATAGCAGGATTCATTCTGATTGGCTGTCAATGTTTTTATCGTCCATCTGCTGGAAAAAAGTCATTCTGAAAGTGATTCCAACGATACCGTTTCTCTGTGTCTTTATCGTTATAGCTGTGGTGTGGACTCTTTAATATCGAGATTGTTTTTAGAACTCTTTGTTCTAACTTTTTTCTCTCAGAATTGAGAAAAGTCAGATTTGTGAAATTTAAAAGATGTAATTGCCTTTTTTTAAATCTCTTGCATACAGTGCATGTGTATATATACATATGTTTTTTGATTATTTAAAACTGCATGCACAACAAATTTAACTGGGATTTTGTAAAAACTTCCCTGAAGAAATGTTGAAATAATTTTTTTTTTTTTCTAAAAGAAGTCACTTCTGATCAAAAATACAATAATAGCTGCTGAAAATACAGTTTTGCATCACAGAAATAAATTAGATTTTACAATATATTCACATAGAAAAAGTTAATTTTAATAATATTTCACAATATTACTGTTTTTGCTGTATTTTTGATCAAATAAATCCAGCTTTTGTGAGCAGAAGAGACTTCTTTCAAAAAAAAAAAAATCATAATTATTCCTAACTTTTGACTGGATGTGTATTTCATATGGTTATGAAGTGTTTAATTGTCATGAAAATAATGTTGCACTACAAACCCATTGAATGAGTGTGTCGTTGTGTCTCAGAGGTGTGTGCTGATGCTGCAGAGTGTCGGGTGATGGAGGGAGATCACAACGGCTACAGCTCACGCACTGCACAGGGAGACACTTACAGACCACGAGCATCATTACAGAGACACCACACCATCCAGACCTGCGACGACGCTTACGTATGTGTGTGTGTGTGTGTGTGTGTGTGTGTGAGACACAGTTCCTGTGCTGACCTCTCGCCCTTTTGTTTTTGTAGGAACAGGCGGAGCCCATGTCTGGAATGAGCTTATTGGCTGGCAAGGCGCTAAGCTCCGCCCGCATGTCTGACATCCTCAGCCAATCGTCTCTGACAGGAAGCCAGCAGCTGCAGCAGAGGGAGGGGTCAGGTGTGTAAACGCACTACAGACACACACACACACACACACACACGTGTTCTCTCCCACACTGACGGTGTTGTGTGTGTGTTTAGTGTGTGACGTGGAGGCAGACGTTCACCCCGCCGCGTGCTACCCTTCCTCCTGCACCAGTGACATGCTGCTAAGCTACAAACCCCCGGATCTGCAGTACAGCGTGGAGCAGGCCGGGGTCTAATGAACACAGGTACACACCTTCATTATTGATTAAATAAACAAATCAGGATACAATGACTATCGTTGTTTGGTGACACTCTATTTGAAGGTGTCTTTGTTTCATGTATTTACTATTATAAAAACTTGACCTCAGCATAATAACATGCAAGTAACCCAAAGCCAAACCCTAACCACACAATAAGTATATGTAGTTAATCAGTACTTCAACTTTATTTATTTATTTATAAAGCACTTTCAAGACCATGATGTGGAGACCAAAGTGCCGCACAGGAAGACTAAATTAAAAATACAAATAAAATCAAGCATAAAACATTATAGATACAATGCATTACAATAATCCATACAAGATGACACAAAAGCATGCACAACTTTCTCGAAAAAAAAGTCCTCAAAAGAAAGGATAGACTTCAACTTAGATCTAAGAATGAAAAAACTGTTTTTAACAACGGAATTAATTCGACGATCAAATTTAGAAATTAAAAAAAAGATTTTTCCCAGGAAGTAACCCCCATGCAGTCAGTGACACATCCACACATCCCTTTTTAACAAATTAAATAAACTCTGACTTCAGTTGGAGAAAATTATTAGCTAACCAACACTTGACCTCAGCCAAACATTCACACAGGGATTGAAATTGATAAGTGATCCTTGCGTTTCAATGGAAAGTACGTTTGTGAGTCAAAAGCATATAAATGATAATGAATGCAGTGTTTTTCAAAAAATTATCCTAGAGGGAGCATATAAAGGGAAAACAAAACCAGTCCCAGGACTGAGCCCTGAGGAACCCCACACATGAGAGGATACAACACAACTTCCAGAATCAGCACCACGTAGAATATCATTAGTAACCCTCAAAAGAGCTGACTCTGTACTATGGCCAGCTCTAAACCCTGAATGAAATCTATCCAAAATGTTTAAATAATTAAGCTGTGCAGACACAATCTTCTCCAGTGTCTTCCAATCAAAAGGCAATTTTGAAATGAGATGAAAATTATTCATATCAGAGGAGTCTAAACCAGCTTTTTTAATAAAAAGGATGGATAACTGCATGTTTAAAACTTGGTGGAACAACACCAAATGTCAAGGTACCATTCATAATAGTTCAAATGCATGTACCAATAGAATTAACCACCTCTTTCAATAAAAGAGAAGGAATCACATCACATGAAGACCTAGTGGGCTTTGTGTGCGTAATTATTTCTTTGACCTGTGGAAGAGAGACAGGAGTAAACCAAGTCAATTTATTTGGAAGAACAGAGGGTACAATAAGATCATTAGTTACAGATGAAATCTGGGATCTGATTCCAGCAGTCTTATCAGTGAAAAATGTTAAAAACGTTTCACATGCGTCAACAGGAGAGAGTAATGGCATAACAACAGGATGGAGTACAGTATTTACAGGAGAAAAATCACTTCAGAATTATGGCAGTTCTTCAAGATAATATAAGAAAAATAATTACATTATTTTGGTATTCACTCAAACAACTCTTTAAAGTCTCATAAGACACCTGTAGTTTCTTATGGAAATGTCATATTACTCAGTACTTTAAAAGTATAATTACACTTTAACAATGACACCTTAAAATAAAGTTTAACCTGTTGTTTACATGTGCACCAATAATAAAGTAACTGAAAAGGGTAAATAAAGACTGAATCCACCCTGAACTGATCTCAGTAACAACACTGTTGTCTTTAGAATCAGAACTGAAACACAGTTGAGTTTCCGCCACTGATTCTCTTATTTTCCTGTTTATTACTGACACTGCTCTGAAACCATCTGTATCATATAAAGCCCTATAGGAATAAAGGTCAAACGTGAGATGTTCACACAGCTCAGGCAAAACATTTCACTCCCATTGACATGTCATTTTCATTTTTCTGATATTAGCTAAGAAGTTTGATTATTATTGCCACTGTTTTTCCATGTACACCAATGCAGAACACAAATGATGAACTCACATGGTTTTAATCTACTTACAACAAATGCCAAACTCATGTGCATGGATGTATTGGATGGTTTTTCATCTTCAGAAGTGTTAATCACATCAGTTTGCGTTATTGTGTTAATATATTGCCTAAATATTTTGAAAAGGTGCGTCCCAGTTCATACACTTAAGGGTTAGTTCACCCTAAATGTAAAAATTCTGTCATTAATTACTCACTCTAGTGTCAATCCACAGTCGACAGCTCTCGTTGAGCTCTTGGATTTCATAAAAATTTCTTCATTTGTGTTCAGAAGATGAACAAAGAAGGTCTTAAAGGGTTTGAAATAACACGAGGGTGTGTATTCAATGACTGAATTTATATTTTTGAGTAAACAAGCACTTTAACTGAAAATGGAGTGACATGCTGGAGGGGGCGGGGCTATCAGACTTCACAACATCTTATATAATTGATACTCCGTTTGTAACTTTAACACGCGTGTTTGTTTGTGTTTTTCTCTCTCAGGGGTGTATTTGCTGTATAAAGCTCATATCCGTCTGCTGTGTTGTGCTGTCATGCCAAATCCTCATCGTCTGTCTGTCAGGGTGTCGTGGGTGTGGCCTGCACGCAGGGGGCGGAGCTCTCAGCTTCCTCTTCCACTGGGAGCGTCTCCGATTGGCTGCAGCCCAATAATCATCCGCCCCTCCCGCACCCAAACCCCTCCTACCGTTGCCATAGCAGCGCTGTCGCGCACTCCGATGTACAAGACAAACACAGAGTCTTACGTACACACACACACACACGAAGAGACGACATCTTTACCAAACGCCACAAACCCAAAGTATTTCACGTGAAGCCTGCGCCGCGGCGGATCATTCCGGTCACGATCGACTCTTCCGCCGGGACGGCCGACTCTCACTCGCTCTACACTCTCTTCACTTCTGTTTTTTATTTTTAACGCATTTTTATGGCTAATGTTCTGTAGGAATTATGATCATTATTGTTCTTGTTTTCTGTAAAAGACGTTTTATGGTTATGACATTATTAAAAGAATGACGATTATTATTAAAACCGTTCTGTGTTGCAAGAGAACAGCCGTGTTTGTTTACTCGCGGTGATTTTTGCACTTTCAGTTTTTGTGACTTTCCTTTCGGTTTCGCTCTTCCTCCGTTTCTCGTTCTCCTTCATTCCGTCCATCCGTTCGTCTGATGACAGGTGCATTGTGGGTAGTTTCACAGATCCTGCTCATGGGACATCTTCTTTTCTGTTTCAGAGCTTTATCGGTTATTTTTGTGGATGTTGTTAGAAAAGCTTTTGTATATTGTTGATTTTTGCGGTTTTATTTCTGTTCTGATGTCATGTCGATGTTTTTCACCAAACGGACGGACGCTTCATCACGTCTCTCAGAGTTTAAAGCCCAAACACGCCGAAATTGGACGATTTGTGCCGCCGTTTCGTCTCAGTCCGACCAATCCAATAACTGTCACGTGATCGTCTGAGGAGAGACGGCGCGAGTCTGTGATGAAGAGAACATCATCCTCCTCTTCCTCCGTCTGTCCATCATCTCACGCTCCTCCCGCTTTTCCTTCATACAGCTTTGTCAGTTTCTTTTCTTTTGTTTCTTTTTTTTTTTTTGGCTTTGTTTTTGGAAAAATACTAAAGTGCAACAACAATGGTTTAAAAAAAGATTCCAAACAAACTGAGAGAAATAATAAATATATATATATAAATAAAGAAATGACTATGACAGAGGTGTGTGTGTGTGTTCTTTCAGCGACAGTACCGCGGTAATACTGTGGTACAGAACCAGAAAACACCTTCACCATGAAGCACTTCTGCTCACAGGACTGCAGCTGCTTTATTAGTTTTAGAATTGATGAATTTTCAACACTCTTATATTCCTGTGATGCTGCTTTGAAACAATCTACTGTATAAAGCACTATAGAAATAAGTAAATGATGTCCTAGCAAAAAATTATTGTTCTCTGAACATTCAAACATTTAAACATTTAGTTTGGTTGAGCGAACATTCCATTCCACTAATTAGCAAACATTTGGAATGTTGTCTGAAAATTCTGAAACAATTAATAACACTTAAAAAAAATGTTACGTGAAAGTATTTTAAGCTGTCTTTGTTACAGTGTAGTTATACATTTAAGTAGTGTTGGGGAAAGTTACTTTTAAAAGTAATGCATTACAATATTGCTTTACTTGTTCATGGAAAGTAATGCATTAGATTGAATTATATTCAACTTTATTGTCATTGCACATGTAAGGTACAAGGCAACGAAATGCAGTTTGCATCTAACCAGAAGTGCAATAAGCAGAAGTACAGAATATACAGGTCTGCAGTATGTACATTAACAATACAGATAAGTATTGTGAACATAATTTACAGATTTTAAATACTATCAGCATGATATACAGATAGGTGTACTATGGACATACTATACAGATGGATTGTGTAAAAGTGTATGTACACTATAGGCAGAACTATGAATATAATTTACACTATTGCAATGGACAGTAAAGTGCATAGAAAATATTACAGTGTGCAAATGGATTACTCAGTGTTCCTGGATGAACAGACCGTAGTGCAAGTAATAAGTTTATTGTTTTTTTTTCTTATGTAATTTGTAAATAAATCAGTCAGATGTAGTGATGAAGAGGGGGAGGAGTCTGTGTGTATGGGTCAGAGTTCAGCAAGGAGACAGCTGTAGGGGAAAAGCTGTGGTCAGGGTGAGAGGAGTCCTTGAGAACGCTGCGAGCTTGACGTAGACAGCGTTTCCTCTGGATGTCCTCCATAGCAGGAAGTGGTGTCCCTGTGATGCGTCGGGCGGTTTTCATCACCCTCCGCAGTGCCTTGTGGTCAGTCACTAAGCAGTTCCCATACCAGACTGTGATGCTACTGGTCAGGATGCTCTCAATCGCACACCGATAGAAGTTCACCAGGATGGATGAAGACGGCTGGTTCTTCTTCAGTGTCCTCAGGAAGAAGAGCCTGGAGGTGTTTGTGGTCCAGGACAACTCCTCCGAGATGCAGGTTCCCAGGAACTTTAAGCTGGAGACACGTTCAACAACCATCCCATTAATGTGGATGGGGTCATGGGTTCTTCCTTTCTTCTTCCTGAAGTCCAAAATGAGCTCCTTTGTCTTACTGGTGTTAAGGAGCAGGTTATTGTCAGCGCACCATGTGGTCAGGTGCTGTACCTCTTCCCTGTAGGCCTCTCAACGTTGTCACTGATGAGGCTAATCTCCGTGGTGTCGTCTGCAAACTTAATGATGGAGTTGGATCCATGCACAGGCTTGCAGTTGTGGGTGTGGAGGGAGTAGAGCAATGGTCTCAGCACAGAGCCCTGTGGTACACCGGTGTTGAGTGTGATGGTGCTGGAGTGGGTGTGGCCTGACCTAACATGCTGATGTCTTGGTCAGAAAGTCCATATTCCAGTTGCAGAGGGAGGTGTTAATGTCCAGGTCTCCAAGTTTTGTGGTCAGTTTGGAGGGAATGACAGTGTTAAATGCTGAGCTGAAGTCAACAAACATCCTAACATACGTGTTGTCATGGTCCAAGTGTGTGAGTGCAGCACTGTGCATACTGCATCCTCTGTAGTCCTATTTCTGCGGTAGGCAAATTGGTGAGGGTCCAATGTGGACTTAACTTGTTGGCACAGTTAATTGGGTGAGGGACAGGTTGGAAATGTCTGTGAAGACCCCTGCAAGCTGTTCTGCACATGCCCTAAGCACACGTCCAGGAATGCCATCCGGGCCAGCAGCCTTGCGTGCGTTGATCCGGCTCAGTGCAGTGTGGACATCTGTGGAGGTGAGTTTGAGAGGTTGGTGCTCTGCTTAGGGTGTGATCTTGGTGGCCGTCTCCTTGCTGGCGCTGTTGAAGCGAGCATAGAAGTAATTTACCTCGTTAAGAAAGGAGACGTCTGTGACCGTTGGAGCGGAGTTGCTTGACTTGTAGTCACTGATGCCCTGCCACATGCTTCGGGGGTCAGAGTTGGAATTACATCACTTTTGCGTTACTTTTTCTCATCTGGGCTGGGCTTGTTTGTTTTTAATATTAAAAAGGTTCTATTAATGGCAAATGTAAAAGCCTGGGTTCATTCCCAAGGAAATGTAAGGTCACGCTGAAGCGCTGCCAATCTGTACAGGACACGGAGTTTCGGTTCCTTGCCGCTGTCGCCTCTGGCTTGCTTAGTTGGGGTCACTTCATCTACAGCGATATCATTGACTTGATTGCAAATAAATGCACAGACACTATTTAACTGAACAGAGATGACATCACTGAATTCAATGATGAACTGCCTTTAACTATCATTTTTTCATTATTGACACTGTTTTCCTAATGAATGTTGTTCAGTTGCTTTGACGCAATGTATTTTGTTTAAAGCGCTATATAAATAAAGGTGACTTTGACACATAAGAAGAAAGTTCATTGCTCTTCAGCAACAACTAAATGAAAACGCAAATCTTAAAGTCTTTATTAGTTTGTTTTAAATGAATAATCAAAGGTCAGCAGCAGAGACATTGGTTAATACAATTGGATTACATACATGAAGGATATTTGTGTTATTTAACATTATTGCAGATTTGCATCACATTCTGAGTTTGTCTTTCACTGTTTTTATTGATTTTGAGGAACAGAATCTGTTTTTGACTGAACACATGTTCATATTTAGTGAGATCATGTTCACACACAACACTGCACTGACTCCGGGTCTCTGTCACCATGGCAACACCAGAGCTGTCACTCAACACATGGACACAAAGTAACTCGTGTTACTTGTATAATGCGTTACCCCCAACACTGCAAGTACTGAGTAATATTAATTAACTACCTGTACTTACTATATGGGTCAGGACTTGCGTGTAATTATTCATTGTTTATTGTAATAATAAATGTAAACGTGTAACAAGGACATACAAATAAAGTGTTAATGTTTTTGTGCTAACGCTTTGGGAACATTGGTAAAGGCCAGATGACGCTGAACAATCATCATATTAACGCTACTGGAAGAACCTTTGTTCTAAACTTTGAGTGAATGTTATATGGACATTAGTTCTGAGAAGGTAACTATGGAGAGGTTCTGAATAAATGTCGAGGGAAAGTTTACCCGTTACCAGTCTTCACCTCAGGGCTGATTCTGAAGTTATAGAGAGAAACTGATTGTTTGCGTCTGGTTTCATGCATTGAGTGTTTTTGCACCGAGGAATCAATCAAAACTGATGCTTTTCTTCCTCGTCGTGAGTTCTGTGTGCAGCTGCTCGTGTCTGAATGTGAATCTGCACTGCAGAGGTTCAGCAGACCTGACGAGTCGAGCTCAGATCATTCTGCGTATGGCAAGCCCTTTTAACATTTAATACATAAAACGTGCTAGTAAGTGTTTTCATGCTGCTAGTACGCATTTTTTGCTACTAGTGGTTCTGTTAGGTAGGTTTAGGTCTAGGTTAGTACTAGTTCTTCTTTTTTGGCTTCTAGTGATTGCTCTTTAGGCACTGGTAGCTTTATGAATGATAACTATACTTAAAGTAATACTTTTTATAAATAAGTACCGTATCTATTTAATACTAGTAGAAAGTGTTGGGAAAGCTACTGTGGAAATGTAATAGGTTACAGATTACAAGTTACCCTATTTAAAATATAATAGTAGGGTATAACTTTTTCAATAACTATTGCTTTTTGATTACTTTTAAATTTATAGCTTAATTATTTTCAAACATGTTCCTGTGGCTCAGTGGTAGAGCATTGCGTTAGCAAAGGTTGTGGGTTCGATTCCCACTGATTACTGACTTTCAAAATCCTTCATCACTTGAATTAAGAAGTTAATAATTGAACACATCCAGCTCAAAATCTAAACTGCCTTTTTACTTTGAGATAGATCTGATGTTCAATGCAGATTTAAAATCAAGAAATAGTTTACTGATACTGTTTTTGAAACCAAATCTTTGCATAACTACAGAAAACACAGACATCTAACAATCATTTGAGGGGGGGGTCAGTTTATAAAAAAAATTAATAAAGCATATACATCAACCCAAATACAGTTATATCTAATTAGCATGTGTCCTATTCTGTTCTAAGTATTAAACTGCTGAAACATTGGTGTCTTTTTGAAACTATGGTGTATGTGTGTATATAATATAACAATAGCTTTCTCAAAAGAAACAGTCAAATGCCCATGAAATGACTCTGAGCAGTTCTAGAAATTATGTTTATGTATTTATGTACTCATATATTAAGGCGGCAGAGGCTGAAAACACAGTGATCATCACACGCTTAAATATTAGTAGTAAATGTTCTACAGAGACACACAGAATGTGCAGGAGTCAAATATTGTACTTTCTCAGCTTAATATTCACAGACACTAGTCCATATCACATTTTGATTCAAGTGTAGTGATATACTTGATTTATTCATCCAAAATTTGTCATGTAATTGTTAACATTTTCATAAGTAACTAATTTAATTTCAAATTTATTTTATGAACTGTGATTACAGTTACATTGATTTTGTAATATTTCTATATAAAACAATATCAAAATCTAAATTTGTTCATTTCAGGAATAATTTATGTTATTTTATTTATTTTGAAGATTTAAGTTAGCAGGTTCATGTAGATCCTTATATAATTAAACTGATCAAGGTTGATAAGGTATTTAGAAAGTGATTAGTAATAAGTAATGCAATACTATTTTAGAGAGAGTAATTTACAAGGTAATTTAATTACATAGTTGAAGTAATTAGTAGCTAGTAATTAAATTTTTTAAGTAACTTACCCAGCACTGATTACTAGTCACTACTGAAGTAAGTACCAGCATCTAATAAATAAGAACTAGTGAATACGAAGAACTTTAAAAAGTTGCTAGTACTTAAAGAATAAACTCTAGTACTTAATGGAATATATACTAGTATCTTAAAATAAGTACTAGTAGCATTGAAATAGGTACTAGTATGTTAAGGAATAAATGTTAAAACAGCTTGCCATTTGAGCATGTGTGTGTGTGTGTGTGTGTGTGTGAGAGAGAGAGTGAGTGAGTGTGTATTTGTGTGTGTTCTGAATGGCTCCTCAACCGGTCAGAGTCAGCAGCGTCTGTGCACAGAGGTAAAACACTGAGTGTGTGTGATTTATGTGATGTGCATCATATGTGCAGTATCAGTGTGTGTGTGTGTGTGTGATCTGCAGCTGTGAGATGATGATTCTGCATGTCAGCATCACACTGGAAACACTGTGTTTTGTGTTGCTGATGTATCTCAATCACACACGCCAGTCTGAAGGATCCACTGCCTCGTTCACATGAGACAACAGACGGTCAGTAGATTTGTGTCTCAGTTGATTGTCTGAGATTCTCCTGTGTGTGTGTGTGTGCGTGTGTGTGTGTGTAGGTGACTATGCCCCGTGTGTGTTTGAGGCAGAGGACGCGTCTGTCTGCTTTATTCTTTCATACCTTGTCCTGGGCCTGTTCAGGTAAGACCAAATAAACACATGCACTTAAACAAACACACACACACCCACTCACAAGTTTCCAAGTTGTTGTTGACTTTGTTTTTCTCTGACAGCATCCATTGACCCCGCCCCCAAAATTGACGGACAGCGGACCTCGTCGGTTACCGTACAGGAGAACATCACTCACCACTTCAGCTGCCAATCAGAGGGCTGGGATGCTCAAGCCCCGCCCCTGCTCACCTGGTACCTGAACGGTGAGAGGCAGAGCGAGGTGAGGGGCCGCCAGGGGGCGGGGCGTCTGGTGATGACATCATCGCAGGATTCCGGAACGCTTCAATACGGATCGGAGCGCAACAGCACGTTCACACTGAAGCCGAAGCGCTGGGACCGAGAGCTGGTGTGTGCGGCACGAAACCCCACCAGAGGAGAGAGCTACAACGCCAGCGTCACGCTCAACGTCCAGTGTGAGTCCATAATCACTGTTCCCTTAAGAATTATCTTTGGTTTTATATATTACAAATTATAATAATAAGAAGAAAGTTGCATATTAAAGTAATAGTTCACCATCATCATTTACTCACCATCATGTTGTTCCAACCTTTTAATAATGATAATGTTATACATTAATATAAATTAAAATAAGATGAACAATTTATATCAAAGTTATAATATTAACAAAACTGGTTATTATATTATATAATTATAAAATATACATTTTAATTTATGTAATATTCCAATTTAGTCTGTAAGCAGCATGCAGTTGTGTGTTGTGGCCACAGATGGCGATAGAGAGTTGAGTAGAGTTGTGTTTCAGTCCGTCCAGAGATCCTGCGTGTGGACGCTCACTACAGCCAGAGCTCGGACCCAGGCCTCGCCCTCATTCTCTTCGCTTTGGTTCGCTCCAACCCCCCCGCCACCATCCGCTGGGTGGATCAGTCCGGTCAGCTGCTGGCCAACAGCTCCGACTTCCTCATCCTGGACTCGCGCAGCTTACCCTGGCTGACCAATCACAGCCTGCAGCTCACGCTCAGCAGCCTATCAGGAAACATCACCGTGAACGCTAACAACAGCCTTGGCTCCGCCCACAGCAACCTCACGCTCACAGGTGGTCACTTACACCTAGTGGTCACTTGTTGATCTGAAACAACCTTTACAGCGAATCAGACGAGTGTTGATTAGTCATTTCTGTCTTTATTTATGTATTTATTTATATATCTGTGTACATCTGTATTACCCCTGACATGTATAGTCATCCTCTTGTAGCCTATATGTTCTGTTTTTATTAGAAGTCAATTAAAAGACTTCAGAGAGATGTCCCCCTAGTGGTGAAATGTTAAAATTTCGAAACGTTTCGAAATAGTTATGACATAACAAAGTCACGTGACTTTAGTAGTTTGAAGATTTTTAGTTTTGAGATTCGTAAAGGTTTCAAAGTGTGTCTAGCACACCCATCACTATTTATTACTAGTATTATTGAGTACCAATTATTTAAATAAATTACACATTTAATAGTATGAAAGTGACCATAATATTATTCTGATTTCTGAAGATCATGTGACACTGGAGACTGGAGTAAAGATGCTGAAAATACAGCGGAGCATCACAGAAATAAATTACACTTAAACAGAGATTCACACAGAAAACAGATGTGTAATATTCTAATAATATTTCAGTATTTTCACTGTATTTTTGATCAGATAAATGCGTGTTCCTCCAGAGTTCCTGCAGTCGCGTGTGGAGGTGCCGGTGTTCGGGATCGTGACGGGTGGTGTCGCCGGCTTCATCACCCTCCTCATCTTCACCCTGATGGTGTTCTTCCTCCTTCAGAAGGACAAAACCAAAGCCCTCGGTACATGATCTCAGCACACTGACTCTGTGAAGCTCTCTGTACATGTACAGTGTTTCTGTGAGCTGATCTCTGATGCTGTGTGTTGTTTTCAGAGGAGCCTGCAGTGCGTCTCTCCACCAAACGGTGCGCCGCTCCTCAGCGTTCACTGCTAATACTGCTGTTATTGGGTGAGCTGATCTGATGTGTGTATGTGTGTGTGTGTGTGCAGTGAGAACAGCGTGTATTTGCCGCGGGAGAACATGTCTCTGCCGTCACACGTGCAGCTGAACGAGGACCGAGCGCTCTGTAAGGGTGAGTGTGATCCTCGCTGAGCTCCGCTCGGCTCCGGGGCCCGTCTCTGACTCCTGCCGTGTTTCAGGACAGAGCTCCAGACCCAACACACTGGAGAGGAGACGAGCCGAGGACGAGGAGGAGGACCTGTCTGCAGCCTACGCCGCCCGAGGTCAGAGGTCACCACTAAGGCTGTAACCGCTCGCTCGTTTTCCGCTCGATCTTGAAACTTGGATTTTTTTTATTGTGAATCGTTGATTTTGGGCCAAAGATCAGGTGATTTGCATTTTCTATAATGCTTTAAAATATATACACATTAAATTACTACAAGCACAGAAGAGAGGGGGTCCAAGAACCGATCCCTGAGGAACCCCAGTGACCAGTTGATGTGCTTTGGATACCTCCCCTTCCATTTTAGTATAAAAACGATCTAGACAATTTTATGATGATGATGACAAACACTTTACAAAATTAGTTAAGCATTAAATTAAAATATAAAAGTAAAAGATCATTTTAAGTATTTATAAAAACTAATAAAACCGAGTTGCATTTGCTTGAAACAGCATTTATAATAAATGCCAAGCCTAGAGTAATTTAAGTGAAACTGAAACTAGCGGCGTGTAGAAATGTGCTGTAGAATTAATCTTGTGTTAATTCTAATCATGTTCCTCACTCCACAGATCCAGACGTGTGGCTTTGAGAGTGTTTTGCATGTTTGTGTGATCTGTCGCAATATATGATAGATCCGTGACTGATGTCCTGCTGAAGCTCAGGAGTCTGTGGAGACGGCTCTGTAGGTGTGTGTTGATGTTATTCTGTGTCTCCGCAGGTTTCGCTCGCTATCCGATGGTCGGCTACATCTATAAAGTCAGCAGCACCAGCAGCGACGAGATCTGGCTCTGATTCACACACACAAACAGAGCCATGATTAACCAACGGCTGACCTCTGACCTCACGCCACGCCGAGACTGATGAATCTCTTAGACATCAAGCCTCGAAATCTGATTGACTGACAGTGTCCTGCTGAAGAACTGCATTACCCATAATCCCCTGATCCGAGAAACCGCTGTTCCTATGGAAACACCAATCAGAGGCTGTTTCCACACTAGCTACATTAGTTAACTGTAGCAGTGGTGATGATGATTCCTGAAACGTTTGCGAAATCAGAGAAAAGAGTTTAAATCAGACTGATTCAGTTATATCATCAAACACAGGGAATCATGGGATCTGTAGTTCATTCAGAAACATCTCTGATCATGTTCTCGGAGTTAGTTATGAAGAAATGTTCTTTCAGTTTTCTTTCTCAAAACAATATTTATACATTGTTTATGAAACATTTCAATGATTCGTACAAACCGTTTGACTGACCATCACTGTATGTGAATAATTAAACATCGACAGACTGTACATAAGTGCTTTCCTCGGTATTTACCCACAGTTCTTTGCTGCTATATGGAATGCTGTGTTATATTGTTTAATATTAAGGAATGTTCAGTAAATCATCAGATATATGAGATAAATATGTGAGAAATCTATATATTTAAATGAATTTAAAGGATATTGTTGGTAAGGTGTTATGATCATATGCATATGTATATTTACTGTAAGTATATTTGTAAAGCGCATTATGAATCTGTACATAAAAACTATAAAATAACGCATGTCACTGTGTTTCCTTCCAGCAGGAGGCGCTACTAGTTAACCTGAGCTTGAGTAGTACTAGTTAATTAGTGTCTTTTGTTTGTGTATTATTAGACAAATGATGAAATACCTCAATAAATCATATTGATTGCACAGTCCAGTGTGTGTGAGAGTTTCTCTCTCTCTGTTTTATTGCAAGAAAACACAAATACGATCATAAGAAGATCCTAAAGAACAGAGCAAAGATAAAAATGAGAGAGAAGAGAAAACAGAAAGAAAAACATTCAAAGAATAGAGTCTATTTATCGGCCTACGTTTATGAATATAAAATTGGCCCCAAATGAAAATATTATTCAGTATGTACATCTTCCATTATTAAACCAAAGATTAGACCATATCTAGAAAACAAGACAGCTTGACTGAAACTTTAAGACACTTAAGCGTCTCAGACCTAAAGATCAACAGTCTTCTCAATATCGACATCACTAAAGGCACAGTTATTGTGATCGATGTTAGAAGCTGTGAAGACGGTAGATATGATCATTAGTGATGTTGAAGTGTATTCTGGGCTTCGGGAGAGATCTGCTCGCTGTGTTCTCAAGGACTCGTTCTCTCGCAGGTGTTTGTGGTCTTCCGTTTGTGCTCCGGAAGTCAAATGTAGATCATTCATCTGCAGTTTCTGCTCCTATTGATCTCAGACTGTGTGTAAGTGCATGAAATAAGGATAAAATACACCGAGAAAGAGAGAAATATTCAGAGCTGATGAGCGGATCTGGCCTGTTTGAATAGAAACCACATCTTTTAGGCCTAAATTGATTTTAATTGAGCTTTTTATCTAACGTTAGTTAATATTAGGATGAGTTTGACCTTCTGAGCGTCATTTCTTCATTAGAACTCATGATTTATTTCAGATGATCTGTGTTAAATCGAGCTCCAGATCGCGTCGTGTCGGTTTCTGACTTCCGGTTCATCTTCCAGTTTCCGCTCGTCTCGTCTAAAGTCACTCGACATCTACATCGTCTCAGGTCTGTGTAAAACTTCATCTTTCACTTACAGCTTTAACTAACTTTGTTTTATTATATAATTTTAGATTGGAATGTAATCTGATATTAATAAATAGTTTCACCTTTTTTTGTTATCACTTCTAAAATCTGAAATGAGTTTATGACTATACTTTTGTTCATAGATGAATAAATGCTTTAAACGTTGGTAATTGTTAGTTTAGTTTAATATCTGTATATTAATGAGCTGAATGTTATTTTAAAGTGATATTAAGTGTCTAATTTAATCATAAGAAGCAGATGTTTCAGAGCTGAGGGTGAAGGTCTTTGGGCAAACTGTAGAAAGTTGAGTTGTATTTGTGACATGTTTTGTTGGAGTTGGGTCAGACTGAGGTAGTTGGAGATGATGGCGTCTGTCTAATGATGAAATGATCAGACTCTCTGTGTTTATGATCTACAGACACAGAAGAGGTTATTAATAATAGCAGCTCTCTGAGAGATGGACGGACGTGTGTTTGTGTTCTTCTGTCTGCTGTCGGCTGTGAGATTGGATGGTAAGAATCATCTTCAGCTGTTCCTTCAGTGTTTCACACAGCACTGGACTGTATTTGCTTTTTCTGAATCATATTAGTATTTTGACTTGATGAAACATCAATCATCTGATCTCGTGTTAACATTGCAGCTTCTTCTCCGCTGATCAGTTATGATGAGAAAGAGAAGACGTTGACATGTACAGGTGGAACATTTGTTGACGGAGCTACAATACCATATCATAAGTTGAATTATGATCATTCTGGACACCAGACGTGTATACCTGATGATAAAAGTGAAGAGTACTGTAATGAAGAAAATTCCAACTGTCCAAAAGTCCTTATAAAAATCCTGAGTGAGTAAAAGCTTTCATGTTCCAGAGCTAGCCCCATTTCTCTCAGATTTAATACGAATGCATACAAATGAAAGATCAGCACTTGAGTAATCTTGTGTTTGGTGACAGTCAGAGAACGTTCTCTCGATTAGTTACACAGTTACAGCAGATTCTCTGATTTCATCTGAAGTGTATCACCTCGTCTTGTCTTTACCTGTCATACATTATAAAAGAATTACGATTTAATACAGTAATTATGCTTACTAAAGCACTTTATAATCATCTCATGAATATCTCTTACAACTTTTATAATGTTACAAAGCTTTTCTTTTCATTGTTATATTATATGCATTAAAACTTGATTTTAGATGATTTTAAATGTAACAAGAAATGATAATGCATTTTAACTGTGTTTACAATAAATAAAGGATATAATGCATTATAATGTAGATTTTGAACACTTTTATAATGCATCAGTGCGGTGTTTGTGTCTGTATCTGCGTGTGTCTCTCTCTGTGTGTGTGTGTGTGTGTGTGTGTCTCTGTGTGTGTGTCTCTGTGTGTGTGTGTGTGTGTGTGTGTGTGTCTCTGTGTGTGTGTGTGTGTGCAGGCAGTGAGAACCTGATCCAGCTGGACCCGATGGCTCTGGTCAGTGTTATCGTGGGGGATATTTTAGTGACCGCTCTGATCGGATGGGCCATTTACAGCATCTGTGCTCAGCCCATGACCAGAAGCAGTTATCAGGGGAACAAAGGTGCGTCATGATCTCGATCCTCATCATCAGTGAATCAGGAATCAGTGATTCATCTGTCTGTGTTTCTCTCTTCAGCCTCGGACAGACAGGCTCTGATCAATAATCACGCTCCGTCAGGAGGAGACACTTATCAGGTACATCAGCGTCTGACACCAGACAGTTCAGTCTCTAAAAACAGAGAGGTATTATAATGCATGTGACCCTGGAGCACAAAACCAGCATAAGCATACTTTTTTTGGAAAATTGATGCATTAATAAATTAGTAAATCATCTCTCCATTGATGTGTGGTTTGTTCGGAGGACAATATCTGTCTGAGATACAACTATTTGAAAATCTGGAATCTGAGGGAGCAAAAAAATCTAAATATTGAGAAAATCATCTTTAAAGTTGTTCAGATGAAGTTCTTAGCAATGCATATTACTAATCAAACATGAAGTTATGATATATTTACGGTGGGAAATTTACTAAATATCTTCATGGAACATGATCTTTACTTAATATCCTAATGATTTTTGTCATAAAAGAGAAATGTATAATTGTGACTCATACAGTGTATTGTTGTGTATTTCTAAAGATATACGTCTGTGACACTGATGACTGCTTCTGTGCTGCAGGACACTGATAGACTGTATATAAATGTACCGTATATATTTCATTCTGTAGTATTTTGGATTCTGAGAGTGTGAGGGGTCTTTGAAAACATTTAGAAAATTATATTAAATAAAAACAATAATATCAATAAATAAGTT
>NC_081782.1:412500-415000 GCF_963082965.1 Carassius carassius | reverse complement strand
AGTGTGTGTGTGTGTGTGTGTGTGTGTGTGTCTGTGTGTGTATGAAGTCAGTGTGTGTGTGTGTGTGTGTGTCTGTGTGTGTATGAAGTCAGTGTGTGTCTGTGTGTGTATGAAGTCTGTGTGTGTGTGTGTGTGTTCGTGTTTGTTCCATTGTTTTCTCCAGTGGTTTCTCAGCAGGAAGTTCGTGTGAACAGAGTAAACTCCACCTTCGTCTGTGTTTGATTCTACAGACAATGACATCCGCTGTTTATCCTTGGAAATAATAAGCCCAGAAGAAGTCATTTCTGCATTTTTGTCGGTGATGTGTGAGGTGTTGATCTCTCAAAGTGTTTGTCTTTAATAGTTCAGTGAACTTCTAGAACTCATTATCAAAAGAATCATGTTTTCAAGAAAAACACGTGTTTGTTGGACTGAGCTCCTCTCATAGACTTCCACTGGTTTTTAATCAGTCTTCTAACTTGACCTTTGACCCCTAAACCAACACTAACAGAAGCTCATGCAAACACTAGACTTAAATAAAAGCATGATTTATATGCACAACACTTTAAATCTCACCTAGTTGCATGATTTGCCCATCATAAGAACAGTTAAAGTACAACTGAAGTACAGTTTGCTGGGTTTGATTTAAAGGAAGTGCATGAATGATTAAATGCACATTAACTGTGTTTTGAATGCAACTTAAGTTAACTTAACAATGTAAAGCAAAGAGAAAGATGAATGTAAGTGAGAGAGAAATATGAGGTGAATGGACAGGTGAGTAAAGGTGGTGTGTGTGTGTGTGTGTGTGTGTGTGTGTGTGTGTGTGTGCAGGCTGGTGGTGTGTGTCCGGGATCCGTGTGTTCACGGCGGGCGATGTGAAGGCTGTTAACGGGACAGATGTGCGTCTCAAATGCACCTTCCAGACTTCATCTGCGATCCGAGCGCTGAGCGTCACAGTGTCCTGGAGCTTCAGACCGCTCGGCTCCGGACACGAGGAGACGGTGAGACGAGAGCTCAGTTCAAGATTATATGTATAACGCTTCTCATGATGCAAAATGTTGCGAAACAGCTTCACAGTAAATTAAAGTTACCGGTTGGAGTAATTTGTAGGCCGAGGTAAGTGTATTCTTTTGTGGTTTGAATGGTTGTTTGTGATAGTGTGTGAATGTGTGTGTAAGTCCCTGAGGTCTGGAGCGGTTCTGAAAGATCATGACTTTGCTTTCTGAAGGTTTCCTGTCACTAAACTCTCTCTCTGTATGTCTGCTCAGGTGTTTTATTATCACGAGAAGCCGTTTCCCCCTTCGGACGGACGCTTCAAGAGGAAGGTGGAGTGGGCCGGAGACATCAGCGGCCGTGATGCGTCTGTGGTTCTGCGCAGGGTGCCGTTCTCGTTTAACGGGACGTTCAGCTGTCAGGTGAAGAACCCGCCGGACGTTCATGGGAACGTGGGTGTGGTGCGTCTGCAGGTGGTCAGCACAGGTGAGCGTCACATCATAACGATCTCTGTGAACCTGTGTCTACATGGGATTTAGTTCATTTCGGATAAATTTAATAGACATACTGACATTTGAATAAGTGTATAATAAATAAGGTTTCTATTAAATAGTCCCATTTCCACAAATTAGGGCCTTAAGTCATGGCATTAAATGTTGTGTACACTGCAAAATATAAATATTTATGTATTTTTCTCAGTACTTCTGTCTTGTTTTTCAGTAGAGTTATCTAAACATCTTTGAATCAAGATACATTTACTTGAGATGCAAAATGAACAAATAAGAAATATGACAAAATAAATAGAGTTTACACTTTAAACAAACATCTGTCAAGAATGGAAACATTTCATATTGAATTAAGATTACTTTTTTGGTTTTATTCATAAAGTCACTACATTTTGATCAGTTACTCACGGTCGTCTGTTTCTTCAGTTTCTTCAGCTGATTTC
This sequence comes from Carassius carassius, assembly GCF_963082965.1. NCBI lineage: Eukaryota > Metazoa > Chordata > Actinopteri > Cypriniformes > Cyprinidae > Carassius > Carassius carassius. The sequence goes on along the minus strand of NC_081782.1, from coordinate 413,079 downwards.
AGAATCTTTAGACACTTACACTGGAAAAAGAGACTAAAATACTGTGGAAGAACATCAGTTTATTGCAGTGTGACTCTTTAAATTGTTGCTTGTACGAGTCTTTTAGATTTAGAGACCCTGTCACATGATCTGTGTGTGATTCCAGCTTCGATCTCTGAGATGCTGATTCTGTGTGTGGCCGTCGGAGGAGCCGTTCTGCTGATTCTGCTGCTGGTGATGATGGGGGTGTCCCTGCGCCGCTGTCACAGACGGAGGAACCCCGAGACAAACCACACCGTCCTCCAACACCAGCACAACCTGATGAGCTGCTGAGAGCCTGACCAACACACACACACACACACACACACACACACACACACACACACCGTCCTCCAACACCAGCACAACCTGATGAGCTGCTGAGAGCCTGATCAACACACACACACACACACACACACACACACACACACACACACACACACCGTCCTCCAACACCAGCACAACCTGATGAGCTGCTGAGAGCCTGATCAACACACACACACACACACACACACACACACACCGTCCTCCAACACCAGCACAACCTGATGAGCTGCTGAG
>NC_081782.1:395000-407500 GCF_963082965.1 Carassius carassius | reverse complement strand
ATATGATATCAGAGGTGAATTTGCAGATTATGATTTTTATTGTTCTGAGAAACTGAACATCAGATATGAGAGATATCTGCTTCATACGCTGCAGCGTTTACAACATAACCGCTTACACTAATGAACTACACTGCAACAGAGTGTGTGTGTGTGTGAGAGAGAGAGAGAGAGAGAGAGAGTGTGTGTGTGTGACGGAGGGAGAGAGGGGGGGGGTGTGTGTGAGAGAGAGTGTGTGTGAGAGAGAGAGAGAGTGTGTGTGTGTGAGAGAGAGGGGGGGTGTGTGTGTGTGAGAGAGAGAGAGAGAGAGTGTGTGTGAGAGAGAGAGAGAGAGAGTGAGTGTGTGTGTGTGTGACAGAGAGAGCGAGAGGGGGGGGGGTGTGAGAGAGAGTGTGTGAGAGAGAGAGAGAGTGTGTGTGTGAGAGAGAGAGGGGGGGTTTTTGTGTGTGTGTGTGAGAGAGAGAGAGAGAGAGAGAGAGAGTGTGTGTGTGAGAGAGAGAGAGAGAGTGTGTGTGAGAGAGAGAGAGAGAGAGGGGGGGTGTGTGTGTGTGAGAGAGAGAGAGAGAGAGAGAGAGAGAGAGTGTGTGTGTGTGTGTGTGTGACAGAGAGAGAGGGGGGGGGGGTGTGTGTGTGAGAGAGAGTGTGTGTGTGTGAGAGAGAGAGAGAGTGTGTGTGAGAGAGAGAGAGAGAGAGAGGGGGGGTGTGTGTGTGTGAGAGAGAGAGAGAGAGAGAGAGAGAGAGTGAGTGTGTGTGTGACAGAGAGAGAGAGAGGGGGGGGGTGTGTGTGAGAGAGAGTGTGTGTGTGAGAGAGAGAGGGGGGGTGTGTGTGTGAGAGAGAGAGAGAGAGAGAATCCACCGATCAGCACCTCAGACCTCAGACCCACTCCTGCAGAAGCTGAGCACATCTCGCCCTCCCTGCTCAGAGCTATCCCTCTCCTACAGGAGCACTTCACCAAGCTAGAGATGGAGATGGTGCAGCTCAGAGAAACTGTGCTGAAACAGCAGCAGTCGGACACATGTGCAGCTCACAATGAACTCCAGCAGAACACCGAGCTCTTAACTCAGAGACTGTCAGCCCTCACACAGCAGACGAGGAAGCTTCAGACAGAGAAGGACAGCTATCAGTGTGAGCTGACCGCCCTGAGACTCCAGCTAGAGGACAGAGAGCAGTCCACAGCAGAGATGAGGCAGCAGCTGAGAGAGATCCAGGAGGAGAGAGAGCAGCAGCGCAGCGAGATCCAGGCCCTGAGAGAGCAGCTGAGAGAGCTCCTCCTGGCCAGAGAAGAGCCAGAGCAGACCCACAGAGCTCAAACACTGCCCTCCAGCCCAGAGTCGCCGAACACAGGGAGTCAACACCCAGCCCTCAGCGCAGAGAGACCCGACCCAGCCCGCTCGCAGCCGTCACAGCGCCCCCTGCCAGACTCCTCAACACAGCAGCCCTCGTCTCACAGCAGCCCAGCACCAGCCAGCACAGAGGAACCCGAAATAGCTCTACTCATCGATTCAAATGGCAAATTCATCGATGTAAAGAAACTGTTCCCCCAGCACAGAGCTGTTAAACTCTGGTGTCCCACCACTGACAAAGCCCTGGAGCTCCTGACAGAGTCCCAACTAGGCCGGCCCAGCCACATCATCATCCACACGGGCACCAACGACCTGCGGAGCCAGCAAGACCGAGTGTCGAACTCCCTCAGAGCCGTCGTGGATAAAGCTAGAGAAACCTTCCCCAACTCCAAAATCATCCTGTCCACTTTACTTCAGAGGAAAGATTTCCACCCCAACACAATTAATAAAATAAACTCCAGAATCTCTAGACATTGTTCCCTCCTGCCCAACGTCCACTTGGCCCACCATCCAGACCTGGACACTGAATGTCTATACGACCACGTCCACCTTTATAAGAACCTGGTACATATCCTCGCAAAGAGACTCAAAGATGTCACTCTATACAGGACCAACCAGACCAGCCCCAGGTGGAGCAGAACCAGCCCTAACCCAGCCAATCCATCGAGACACACTCCAGCAAACTACATCCCAGTCCACAGCTCATCTAGAGCCCCGACCGGACCTCCACCCAGAGGTCCACCGCCCGGAGCTCCAGCACCCAGACAGGACCCCTACAGACAGAGACCGCTCTACAACAGCCCCACAGCTCCAGCAGCTGAAGCCCGTCCACAGCAGAGCCCGGCCCAGCCAGGCAGACTGAGCTACGCCCAAGCTGTCAGCGGAGGAGCAGACCACCCTAACGCTGAACTCCACAACATCCAACACATGCTGAGTATCATCTGCTCTCACCTACTAACACACAGTGGACAGTGGTAAACAAAAACAAAAACTAAAAAATTATTCTGTGGTATTAATGTACATTTAATATGGAATTGTTGATGTTTTGAGTTTCTACCACAACCTTAATCACATCTTTCATTCTTCTAATTTTAATCTGTAGTAATTTTGCATCATTTCTCTTTTCTCAAAATAGCAAACAAACCATACACATTAATTTAAAAGTTTACGATGAAATCACTTAGTTTTTCTACGTGGAATATTCAAGGTCTAAACTCCTCAGTCTTTGGCCTAAAAAGTAGACATTCTGATTTTATGAAAGAACTACAAGACCTAGATGTGATCATCTTACAGGAAACCTGGTGCAGAGGAGATGCGTTCACTAGCTGTCCCTCAGGATACAGAGAGATAATATTACCATCCGTCAAACTCTCATCAGTCACACAAGGGAGAGACTCGGGAGGGATGATAATATGGATTAAATCTGAACTGCCCATAGAACTAATAAAAAAAGAACAACATCACTTGTGGCTAAAAATACAAAAAGGAATGATATCAGCATCTAAGCCTGTTTTCCTTTGTGCAGTTTACATTCCACCCCTCGAGTCTCCGTATTTCCAAGAGGAAACTTTCCAGAACATAGAGAGAGAAATCAGCCATTTCCAGGCCCAGGGAAATGTGCTGCTTATGGGCGATCTAAACGCCAGAACAGGAGCAGAATTAGATTTCATCGAATCGCACGGTAGCAGATTCATCACAGGCAATAACCACTTATTCCCTTCTCACCCCAGCAGACAAAACTGTGATGAAACCGTGAACGCTCACGGACGGCAGCTGCTGCAGCTCTGCCGAGGACTGGCTCTGTACATCGTCAACGGGAGACTGCGAGGGGACTCGCTCGGCCGATACACCTACAGCTCAGCTCTGGGGAACAGCACTGTAGACTATACCATCACAGATCTCCACCTTTCCTCTCTGAGAGCATTCACAGTCAAACCCCTGAAACCTTTCTCAGACCACAGCCAAATCATCCTCTATATAAAGCAATCTGAAACATCACCCCAACCAATTAGGACCCCATATCAAATGAGCAAAATAATGTCTTTCAAATGGACAGAAACCAGTGCCAGTAATTACAGCACTGCCGTCGAATCTTCAGAAATACAATCCCTCATACATTCATTCCAAATACAGGAATACCCCAAAAACCAATTTGGCATTAATCAGGAAGTACACGACCTAAACAACATATTCTACAAAACAGCACAAAAAAGTAATTTGGCAATTGTTAAACCAAAGAAAAAATATTTAGATACTGACAAATGGTTTGATTTGGACTGTAAGGCTCTGAGAAAAAACCTCAGAAACTTATTAAATCAAAAACACAGACAACCAGATAATCCGGACCTCCGCCTTCTTTACTGTGAGGCACTAAAACAGTATGAAGCCACACTCCGGTGGAAAAAAGCACAGTTTCTGCAAAGCCAGTTTGAAGAAATGGAAAAATCTATAAACTCTCACAAATTTTGGGATAAATGGAAATTGCTGTACAAACCAAATCAAGAAGTTCTGGCAATCCAAGATGGGGAGAAGTGGAAAAACCACTTCCAGGAATTATACACCCCAACTGAAATTCAAAATTCTAATCAAAATGAAATAATTAATAAACTAGACAATTTGGAAAGATCAATTAAAACAAACCAAAACCCTTTAGATTTCCCCATAACAATGAAAGAATTGGAAGAATAATTAGGAGTCCTTGAGTTCAAGAAAGCCTGTGGTGTAGACCGCATCCTGAACGAGATGCTGAAACACACAGAGCAAAGCTTCAGACTGGCCATGCTCAAACTGTTCAATGATGTTCTGTGTGTAGGGTTCTTCCCTGAGATCTGGAACAAGGGCCTCATCAGCCCCATCCACAAGAGCGGAGACAAACTAGACCCCAACAACTACCGAGGCATCTGTGTGAACAGTAACCTGGGGAAGGTTCTCTGCAGCATCTTAAACGCCAGACTTTTACACTTCCTTATGAAGCACAATGCCTTGAGTAAATCCCAAATTGGCTTTCTTCCAAAATGTCGCACATCCGATCACATTTTTACATTACAAACACTAATTGACAAATATGTACATCAAAACAAAGAACAAATTTTTGCTTGTTTCGTTGATTTCAAGAAAGCATTTGATTCAATCTGGCACGAAGGATTATACCTAAAGCTTATCGACAGTGGAGTAGGGGGGAAATTCTATGATTTGATTAAATCGATGTACACAGCCAGCCAATGCGCTGTCAAAATTGGAAACCAAAGAACCGAATTTTTCCCCCAGGGGCGCGGAGGGAGACAGGAATGCAGTTTAAGCCCCACCCTCTTCAACATTTACATCAACCAATTGGCCAATATGTTAGAACATGCTCCCTTTCAAGGTCTCACTCTCCACGACACAGAGATCAAGTGTCTACTCTACGCAGACGACCTGGTCCTCCTGTCGCCCACTAAACAAGGGCTTCAGGACGGCCTGGATCTGCTGGAGGATTACTGTCAGTCCTGGGCCCTGACCGTCAACCTCCAGAAGACTAGAGTCATAATGTTCCAGAAACGCTCCAGATCTCAGGGACCAACACACACATTCACACTCTCACACAGAACCATTGAGAGCACAAAAGCATACACCTACCTCGGCCTGAAAATAACTCCAACTGGTAACTTTACTTTGGCTGTGAATGAACTCAAAGAGAAAGCTCAGAGGGCTTTCTATGCCATAAAACGATCAATCAAAATTGACATCCCAATCCAAATTTGGCTCAAACTTTTCAAATCAATAATTGAACCAATTGTTTTATATGGCAGTGAAGTGTGGGGTCCTTCTATAAAATTAGATTTTTTAAATTGGGAAAAACATCTGATTGAAACTCTACAATTAGATTTCTGTAAAAGAATACTCAAAGTCCAAAGAAAAACACCAAACAACGGATGCAGGGCAGAATTGGGCCAATACCCTCTCCTCCTAAACATCCAAAAAAGAGCCATCAAATTCTGGAAACACCTGAAAACAAGCGATCCCAACACGTACCATTACAAAGCCCTCAAACACCAAGAGCTGAGCGTAACGAGGAGTCCCCTGTGCCAGCTGGTGCTGAGACTGACTGAGCTCTCTCCTGCAGAGATCAGCTCGCCTCAGCACACACACACACACATTCGGCCTGCACAAATTATCAACACAGAACAACACAAGTACATCACCCATTGGACAAACACCATTCAAAACCAACACAAACTGGAATGTTATTCGGCACTAAATCGAGAGTACACTGTTGCGAGCTACCTGAGCACAGTGAATGATGTGAAGCTCAGGAAAACCCTGACGATGTACAGACTCAGCGAGCACAGCCTGGCCATCGAGACGGGCCGGCGCAGACAGACCTGGCTCTCCCGGGAGGACAGACTCTGCTCGCACTGCATTCTGGGAGTGCCGGAGACCGAGCTGCACTTCCTCACAGAATGCCCCAAATACCAACACATCAGAGACCAATATTACCCCAACATTAATAAGATATTTCCCCAATTTAACACCTGTAATCCAACCCAAAAACTTAGATTCATCCTTGGCGAAGAAGCCAAATGCTCCAATTTAGCAGCAAGATTTGTAGCATCTCTCCACATCCTGAGGGACGAGCAGAGCAGCAAACACCCAATGAACACACACACACACACTCACAGCCTAACACACCCAATCACACAGACACACACACACACACACACACACAGCCTAACACACCCAATCACACACACACACACACACACACACACAGCCTAACACACCCAATCACACACACACACACACACACACACACACACACACACACACACACTGTTGGGTAGACTAGTGTGGTGCTGGTGGATATTGAGCAGACATAAGTCGTCCGGTCAGAGACGAAGTACACTTTAATGGATTGAGGCTTGTAGAGACAGTTACAGTCGTAGAATTGAGTTGAGTGAACAATTGCAGTACAAGTAGTTGAGGGTATGACAGAGTAGTTTGGAGTGTAACGTAGTATGAGTGGTTCTAAAACAAACAGAAAATAATAATACTAAATTAGTCATGAACAGTAATAACAAGAATGAACACAATCTGTCAATTATACGTACATTATGTATATAATTATACACATAGCAATCGATTCAGACATGTAGAGACTATAGTACTTAAGAAAAATGGCATCACGTTCTCTGACACGTGAGCTGACTGGAATCGATACATATGGTTTCATTAAAATGAACAATCTCCCTTTTCAAAGTAAATAAGAACATACACATAACCAAAAAACGACCCAAAGGGACACATAATTACAATATAATACGTAAATATCAATATATAACTGTCTGTGTATGCTTTCACTAGCGCCGTATATGGATGATGCAATCGACAATGCGTGTTGCGTACATACGCGATTATAACTAACTAACGCAGATACAGTCAATCTCACATTCAAATCGCAGCTCTTTAAAGATAATGAATAACATAAAACAAATCACTCACTTGTATATGAACGCACTCTGCAACAACAACAGTAACAGCGGGACACTAGCAAAGTCTCTATACGAGCTCTCCGAACTGCTTCTGGTCAATATCGACCTGTTAAAAGGAAAATTACTGAGTCATTAGAGTAATGCGTCTTAAGTCACAAGGGGGCGCTAATGTCTCAATATATGCATCGCTGGCCTTTTCAACAGCCGCCCCCACATTTGCGGTGTAAATGTGTAAATTAGAATAGGTATACCAGGTAAGGGATAGTACCAAGGGGTACTCAGTCCAGTAGAGCTGGGAGGCTGATGAGACGGGTGATGGGACGTATATAGGATTTCCCTTTGACTTCCACTTCGGCAGCTCGGGTTCTCCCATCTTCTCCTTGAAAGACTTTTGTCACTTGTCCAACTGGCCATAGAGCTTGGGGTAATTGATGATCAACAATCATTACAACAGTGCCAGGCTGCAGGTTCTCTGCCTCTTTGCACCACTTCTGGCGGACTTGGAATTCTGGAAGATAGTTACGGAGGAAGCGTCTCCAGAAGTGGTCTGCTAGAAGCTGACTGTGTCTCCACCTCCGTTTTCTCAGCAATTCTGATTCATGGTATGTTACTTGAGGTAAAGATGCGTCAGGCCGCCCCATGAGCAGCATGTTGGGAGTAACTGGGTCAGGGTCTGCTACGTCTGAGGATGTATATCCGAGTGGCTTTGAATTGAGAATGCCTTCAATCTCAACGAGCACAGTATGTAGGACTTCTTCTGTCACAATTTGTCCCCCTATAGTAGAACAGAGGGCAGACTTCAGGGATCTTATCTCTCTTTCCCAACAACCTCCGAAGTGGGGAGCACCAGGGGGGTTAAACTTGAAACTGATCTGGTGGCTGGCTAATTGCTCTTGCAAGGAAGGATGGAGCTCAGCGAAATCCTCTTGTAATGCTCTCTCGCCACCTTTGAAATTTGTACCATGGTCTGATATTTCAAATGGCTTGCCTCTGCGGGAGATGAATCTTCGGAGGGCCATTAAGAATGAATCTGTGTCCATCTGGTAGAGCAGGTCAAGGTATACAGCTCGCGTTGTCAGACATTTAAAAATGACCCCCCACCTTTTCTCATGTCTGCGCCCAATCTTGATGAGGTAAGGGCCAAAACAATCCACTCCAGTGGAGTAAAAGGCCGGTTGCAGCAAACGTAGTCTCGCAGGAGGTAGATCAGCCATCCGGGGAATGCTAGGCTGGCCTCTCAACTGTCTACAACCCAAGCATGTTCTCTGGTGCTGCCGAATAGCTCTACCTTTTAATATCCAGTACTTACGATGCACTTCTGCAAACACCCTCTCTGCTCCTGGATGGTGCAGAGTTTCATCGAAGTCCTGGATAATCAGTCTGCTCAGGGGATGCTTAGGGTCCAAAACTATGGGGTGAATAGCGGATTCGTCTAGCTGCTCTGTTCGCCTGAGACGACCACCAACTCTGACAAGGTGTGTTGTGCTATCATACTCTGGCGCAAGGCACAGGAGACGACTACTCATTGGTAGAGGTTTACCTGACTTTAGATGAGTCATCTCAACTGGAAAACTTTGGCTTTGTGCCTGTTGAAGGAGGGCTAGTTCGGCTTCTCGATAATCTTCAGCTGTTAGTGCTTCAGAAGGGTTAGCCTGCCCGTGTAAGACTCTGGCCCCAGCTGTAAGCAGTTGTTTATAGGATGTGAACTGGTTGCAATCTGGTAAGGCTGGGTTGGTGACAGGAACTGTAAGTCCACAAAATGTGCCTGATTTCAGTTCTGCATCTTCAGTAGGGAGCTGTAGCAGAGGACTTTGAGGCCACTGATCTGGGGGCAGGAGGAGGAATGATGGGCCTTGACTCCATCGGCTCGGCTTAGCTAACCCGGCTAACGTTTTACCCCTCGTGATATCATCGGCAGGATTCGACTTGGAATCGACGTAACGCCAGTCCTTGGGGTCAGTTAACTCCTGGATCTCTGCTACCCTCGTGCCGATGAAGACTTTAAACCGATATGAGTCAGCTTGGATCCATGCCAGCACCGTAGTGGAATCCGACCAGAGTGTGACTTGACATATAGGGACACTGAGTTCAGACTTCAATAATCTGGCTAGTTGGGCTCCTGTCAGAGTGGCACACAACTCGAGACGAGGTATGGACTGTTGTTTCTTTGGTGAAACTCTGGATCGAGCAGTCAAAAAAGCTATCTCTACATACCCTTGAGGACTTAGTGTTCGGAGGTAGGCTACTGAGCCATAGGCTCGCTCGGAAGCGTCACAGAAGATGTGTATGTCTCGGACACTCTTTGGGTTATCCAACTCTACCGTGGAGTAACATCTGGGAAGTGAGATGCGCTGAATGTCTGGTAACTCTTGCTCCCATAACCGCCAGGCTTGGAGCAGCTCGTCTGGAAGTTCAGGGTCATCCCATTCCCTTTTCTTGTCCCACAGACGCTGGACCAGTACTTTAGCTCTTGTGGTGTAAGGGACAATGTACCCTAGGGGGTCATATTGACTGGCTAGTACCTTGTATATATGACGCATAGTAGGGGCAGAGCATTCAATGGGACGATGCTTGTATGACAGCGTGTCTGAGGTACAGTGCCAGTGTAGTCTGAGTGCAGACTCTTGCGCATCTGGTTGCACTTGAGTCAGCCACAACACCAAGCTACTAGACTTGGATTCTGATGGGATATGGTCTAGTACTTGAGGGACGTTGCTGGCCCATTGTCTCAGATCAAATCCTCCTGTGGCTAGGAGATCTCTCAACTTGGACGCCAGTACCTTGGCTTCTTCCTGGGAACTAAAACTCTGAAGGAAGTTGTCCACATAGAAGGACTTCTCTATACATTCTAGAACGTCTTCACCTGGCTGACTGTGGTCGATGACATGCTTCTGGAGCGCGAAGGTCGCACAGCATGGGCTGCACGTCGTCCCAAAGGGAAGAACTTGCCACTCATATACTTGCGGGGACTTGTCTCAGTTGAGGTCTCTCCAAAGGAATCTTAACAGTGGGCGGTCTTCAGGCAGTAGTCGCACCTGATGAAACATGCCCCTAATGTCACTACTCAAGGCGACAGTATGTTGACGGAACCTCAGGAGCACAGACATCAGGGAAGGGCCTAGTGTGGGACCAGGGAGAAGCAATTGGTTGAGATTCTTCCCTCCATGCGCGAATGAACAGTTGAAGACGACTCTGTTCTTGCCATTATGTTGAGTCATGTGGTGGGGGATATACCAAGATTCTTCTGCTTGATCCACTTGGTCAGGAGGTATCACCTTGGCATATCCAGCCTCCTTCAACTTGTTCATCTCCACCTGGTAGGTTGCTGCTTGTACTGGATCCCTGGCTAATCGCCTCTCTATTCCTCGGAGGCAAGGTAAAGTGCTTTCTGGGGAGGCTCGCAGGAGAGGCATATTTTTCACTCTTAGTAAGGGTGTGGCATATCTGGCAACTCCATCTACTGTCACTCTGGTAGTCTTGGACTCGAGCAGTGAAACAGCATATTGATCTTGCTTCGAACGGGTAATGAGTTTCTCACTGCGGTAAGGGAGCACGTCTAGTTGCCACAATTTCTCAACTTGTCTGAACAGATCAGTATACGAGCCTGAAGTAGCTGTGAAGAGGCACTGCTGGCTGTGAAGGCGATGCCTGATCTCTTGAGTGGGACCTTTCAGAGTCCAACCTAGTCGGGTCTTGATGGCAGCAGGACCATTAGGTGGGCCTAGACGGACTGGCTCTACTGGGGTGATGAGGTGAGGGTAATCCGACCCTATAAGGAAGAGAGGTTGGACGGATTCAACATGTGGCAATTGTAGACCTTGCAAATGGCTGTATTTACGTTGTAGCTCATCTACTGAATAAGTATGCTCAGCTAATCCCAGTGTCTCTGCAGTAAAGGCTTGATGAATCCTGAATGTGGCCTTAGGTTGGGATGCTGGCGACACTGTGAATGTCACTGAAGCACCTCGTAGCCTATGGAGGTCTTGTCGGATTGTACGTAGTACGAGCTCTTCTGGTCGACCAGTCAATCCGAGCTGCTGTGCTGCTGAATGAAGGAGGATTGTGCGCTCGGACCCGTCATCCAAGAGGGCATAAGTCTCTAAGCAGTGGTTGCCATTTCTTAATAGTACTTTACAGATCTTCTGTAGACACGCCGGCTGTCAGTGGGACGATCTAGGTACAGTGTTTCTGCAGTTGTGTTCACCAAACAGCTCTCTGAAGGTCCGATCTTAGGTTTCTCAGCAAAGGATCGATCATTAACCTCATGAAGGACGTATAAGTGTCGGCGATTACAAATCTTGCAGAGTGTCTTGAGGTTACATTGTGCGGCTTGATGAGCTCGTCCACAACGCCAACATCTCTTGTGTGATTGTATCCACTGTACTTTCTGATCTCGGTTTAGTTTCTGGAAACTAACACACCCATTCAGGTAGTGGTCTTGAGCGTCGCAATATGGGCAGAATGTCTTCCTGTCTTTGGGCATAGGGTCGGGAACTTTAACTGGTATGTCCCTGTTGTCTTTCTCAGTGCCAAGGAAGATACTCGTGGCCTTGAATGGCTGTCTCGTGTCTCTCTGAGGTGCCCTTTTGTGAATGGTTACAGATTTACTTGATAGAGGATAGAACCTAGTGCTGTCTTCTTGAACTTGCAGCTCAAACTCTAACCATGCTGATAAATCCAGCAAAGTGGGTATAGGAACTTGCTGGGGATGGACAGACCGTCGAAAAATTGTCTGCAGATCATGTGGAAGCTTACACAACAGTCTTGATACATGGGAACCACACTCTAGCTCCACGTAGCCTTTATTCCCCAATTGCTGCAGCATACTCACTAGTGAGCGAACTTTCAATGCGAACATCCGGAAGGCTCTCACATCTCCGTGACTGACATTCGGACCGTCCATTAGCTCGGCTATTCGCTGGAGTGCCAACTGGTGGGGCTGTCCATACTGTTGATTAAGCGCCTCCATAGTCTCTGAGAAAGGGAATAATGAGTTGCAATATGAGTCTGCAATCAGTAATGATTCCTCAAACTTCAGGTGATCCACAAGAATCTGGTACTTAAACCTCTCTGTAGCATCCGCTGGTAGAATGTTCTCTAGAGCGATGCGCAGCCGAGAGAACTCTCTAGGATCTGGCTTAATGAAGTTCGGGATGGTGGGAGCTGGTCCCCTATAGGTAATCTCTTGACTGGGAGGAATACATAATCTGTTTAAGCTGTAACCACTTCGGCTATTATCAACTCTGTCGTAAGATGTCTGTGGAAAAGGCTGACGCTGTGTGGGTCGGGCGTAATTAGGCGATGACGTCCTCTCCAGCTGCTGAAGCCTCTGTTCTAAATCATGCAGGCGATCTTGTCTGAATAACCCTGCTGGTTTGTCAACTGGTCTCTGAGGTAGCTTGGATCTAGGCAGAGGGATGGGCCTGTCAATAGTAGTGATCTGCGGAGTATGGACACGGGGTTGCGGAACAGGGGAATATGTACTCTGTGTATGGCGACTCGAACGATCACTCACTGTAAGTAGACTCAACTGTGCTTCCAGGACCTCATTCCTCTCCTCAAGTTTCTTTATCTGCTCATGGGAATGACGTCGCAACTCCTCTGTCTCCTTCCACAACTGCTGGAACTCTACTAATACTTCTGAAGACAGCTCAGGGAGGGGGGAAGTATGTGCCCGCTGTTGTTCGTACT
>NC_081782.1:385000-387500 GCF_963082965.1 Carassius carassius | reverse complement strand
AGGACTGAACCCTTCCTGTGTGTGACAGTGCTGTGGAGGAGTGTGTGCTGTATCTCAGTAGTGGCTCCAGCAGAGGTCAGCGTGGTCAGAGGATCCACCGTCACCCTGACCTGCTCCTTCAGCTCCTCCAGCAGAATCACCAGCCGCATGTCCATCGACTGGACCTTCAGACCTGAGAGCGGCGGGCCGGCCATCACAGTGAGTACATCTCCAGCTGTGGTCAGGAAGTGACCCGGTCAGGGTGTGTGGCTGATGAGTGAACCCTCGTGCAGTGTGAGATGTGTCTGGTGTAAGTGGAGCACTGTGTTGTGATCTCCCTTCACATCCGATCGGTCCGAGGCTAATCATTCTGTCAGAATCAGTTCATTCAGATGCTTTCATTCACTGAAGTCTTTGTGATGAAGAAAAGAAAAGTGTTGGTTTTGAGCCCATGTTCTGTTCCTCTGCAGATCTTTCACTTCTCGTCTCAGGCGTATCTGCCGGAGGATGATTATTTTAAGGGTCGTGTGAAGTGGGCCGGCAGCCCGTCGCGGGGCGAAGCATCGATCCAGCTGCTGAACGCCTCTCTCACTGATAACGGCACGTACACCTGCGCCGTACGCAACCCCCCCGACGTGCACGGACACCCGGCCCAGACCGTCCTCACCGTCACACCCCAGAGTGAGACACACGGGTCACCCCGAGTCTGCACTGAACACTGAGGCTTTTCTTGAGAATGAAGCACATTTGAACTAAACTAAACTGAATAATTTAACTGTTTATTCATGTGACGCTGCTTTAAAGGAAATCTATTTAAATGTGTTCACTCTCAGTTCATCTGAGATCAGGATGAGTTTGTTTCTTCATCAGGTTTGTAGAAATGTAGCACTGCATCAGTGTCTCATCAGTGGATGCTCTGCAGTGAATGGGTGCCGTCAGAATGAGTCTGATAAAAACATCACAATAATCCACAGCACTCCAGTCCATCAGTGAACATCTGGAGAAGACAAAAGATGAAACGAATCCAGCTTTAAGACGTTTTTAACTCATAATCCATAATAACACTTCCTCCAGTGAAAAAGTGTTCTGGTCTGAATCAGGAGAGAAATCTGCACAGATCAAGCAGCGTTTAAACAGCTCTAAACAAAAGCCAAAAGAGTCCAAATAGCTCTCAAGTCAAATCACCATTTTATATATATATAAAACAGCTTTAGGGGTCACAAATGATGTAATGCTAAATTTCACCAAATCTGTTCCCATGAAGAAACAAACCCATCCTGATTTTCGGGAGGCCTCAGGGTGAGCACATTTTCATTTTTGGCTGAACTGTATATCTTTACCAATTAATATTGTGTAAAGCACTATGTAAATGTGAATATAACAGCACATTGCTTCCAAAATAACGAGTAGTATTTGTGTGTAAACTGGTGTAGTGTCTAATGTGGTGTAATGGTGAGGTTCAGCCAGACGCAGTGTGACCAGTGTCTCTGTGTGTTTCTGTCAGGACGCTCGGTGACGTTCACAGATGTGGGTGTGCTGCTGGTGTTTGTTCTGCTGCCGTCAGGAATCATCACACTGGTGCTGCTGGGACGAATCCTGTGTCCGTGCTGCTCTGTGTCCGAGAAGCGTCCCGCCGCCCATCACTCGCCCATCGAGGAGGTCACTGGGTAAGAGCTGATGTGCAGGAGTCCAGCGGTTCAGACAGATGTTAGATGAGAGTGATGACTGTGTGTCTGTTCACAGAGAGGAGTACTTCTACATCCAGACACAGCAGAAACCTCGCCTGTGCTGCTGCTACTTCAGGGTAAACCTCCGTCTGGGCTTCTTTAGACCTCAACTGAACTGGACGTGTTCATATCTGATTAGCTTAGCAACACTCATACTGTTACCGAACTGAACTGAACTGAATTACGACATGCAGTGCTGGTTCTGGAAGTATTTTTCCCATTCATTTTTCTCATAGGGATAAAAAAAAAAGAAAAGTGTCTTCATTAAAGGGTAATAAGCCTTGAACCACACCAACCAGACACGAGGAGGATCACAATCTTACAGACTTAGAATCAATAAAAAGATACTTGATTGTGAACTTAACAGCTCTAGTGAGGGAACAACTACAACCCAATGAAGACACAATTTGATTACAGAGAACTAAAGTTATTATTTTTAAGAAAAATGCCAAGTATGCATACTGTAAATATACTCAACCATTAATTAATGAACTGATTAATTTGTGGGAGTTGTGTCCCACTTGTCTTCTGTAGAGCTGAATAATAATGTTATTTTCCTCTTTATTTTAGTGAAGCTGCTTTTAAATTCTGTGTATAAAATACTGTAGAAATAAACTGACCGTGTTGTTTATTTCAGGATTATGAATATGAGGACGACTACATGATGGATGAAAAACCTCACGAACACACCTTCACTGAGTCACAGTGTTAGACCAGCAACTCCTGAGTGTGTGTGTGTGTGTCAGTGTTAGTGTGTCTTTGTGTGTGTTAGTGTGTGTGTGTGTGTGTGTGTG
>NC_081782.1:290000-375000 GCF_963082965.1 Carassius carassius | reverse complement strand
ATCCTAAGTAACCAACAGACTGCTCTTAATAATGAAGACGGTCTGTTTTTATGTATGTCCGCTCTTTTTTGGTGTGGCAAAGATTTTCTGACGTGTGGAGGGAGTTTTCTAGTGCAGATCGATCGCAGACGGACACAAGCCTCCATCTGTCCGGCTCTTTTACACTCGGGATCGGCTCTTCTCATCGCATGAGGATTCTTCCTTTCAGAGACGAGAACCTTCTCACACGCACCCAACTAATACATGTGGCTTCTTTTAATGTCCTTGGTGTTGTTATCAGCGTTTAATTGGAGATATTGCTGCACTGATGTTAAAAATCAAGAAATCCAACAAAAAGAAAACACATCAGCCTTTCTGTTCAAGTGAGTTTGAATCTAAGGAGTAAAATCGGAAAATGGTTTCATGTCTGTTTTCAAAGTAAAGAATTGTGCCAATTACGTTCATGACGCGCGTCATTCTTTCAGCCTTGGGTTTGTTTGAGCTCATTTATTTCTATAAAATCCAGATTGTTTTAATAAACATGGAAGTAACAGACTCAATAATGCAAACTTTGTCAACTATAAGACAATTCAGATTGTCTTAAAAAACCAATAGCAGTGTCATTATTCAGCTCCACTCAATTCAGTGTTGATTCAGGTCAGTTCAATAACTAAAGTTCATGAATTATGAAATGACTTTACGTTACAAGCAGCTCTAGTTTGTCGGAAGATCTGCTGTCATCAAGATGATGTTCTGATAAGTAATTACACAAGTGCAATATCATATTTAATGTCACACATGCAATCATATCATCAATAGTAATTATAACCTGTGTGAGCTACAGCTAATGGTTCTGTTTTAGGGTGCTTTCACATCTCTAGTTCGGTTCATTTGGTCCGAACCAAGGGCAAACAATTATACATTGTAGCATTTTCCAGCTTTTTTGGTTCCTTTTAACACCACACTGATTGCTTTGGTCCGAACCAGTTGAAACGAACCAAAATGCAGTCACATGACAACATCGGGATAACTGACTAACCAGTGGACCGATCTCGTTCACAGCAACATTATTTTGTTTTGGACGTTCTGAAATGCCTGAGGAAAGTCTGTCATCAAAGTATTTCTGTATAATTACAGTCTTAAAGGACTTTGTGCCCAAACAACAGATCATCCACCTCTAAAAGCAATGACCGCATTAATTGTGTTATGTCCGCTCTCACTGAATCACAAGTAATTTATTACATATGAAATTTATTATATTCAGTGGCTTCTCCTAGTTTTCTTAGAGATATTTAGTGCCAGTTTATCTGGAAGTGACATTTTGTTCTCTTTGACTTCTTTGAACAGTGCTTTATTCGCCAATGTTTCGTGTAATATTCAAGTTTTGCGCATTAGTTAAATTCACATCTAAAGTAAGTAAACATAGCTACTGTTTGCAAATCTCATGCACTCTTTTAGCAAAACTCTAAACACATTCTCACTCACTAAACCACATTTTTCACTGTGATGAATGTTGCACACACAGAAGAGGCGGAGACTTCTGGTGGCACATATATTGTTTTATTGCTGTATACTGTCTGCTGCAGAAACACATAAACAGAGAGAGAAAGTAGAAATCTTTCAATTGTGTATCAGTGGCTGCCAGAGCGGCTTCTTCATATATAAATGAAGCTATGTGTCCTGCGGCTCATGATCACCCTCTAGCGTCACCCGCCAGCGTCTACAGGTCTAAGTGATGTTCAAGTTGGTATAATTATACAGTATTATATACAATTATATTTTAATATACATTTAACGCAAGAACCATATTTAACAGATGATAAGTAATAATATTAATGAAAACCATACAAACATGACTACTTGAGTCCATACCACTACACCCTCCCCCACTTTAAAAAAAAATGTTCTTCGACATTTTACCACAACTTTAGAACAGTTGTTTTCAGGCTGACCCGTTCATTGCTGCAAGACAAAAGGTAGGTTTTCAGTTTGTTTTAACTCTGTGCATGAAATCAGTTATTTCCTCCTTGCCATGGCTTATTTTCTAGAAAAAGGGGGTTCAGTAACTATTGTGCTACAATCTCTAACTATTGCACTGTACAATTTATCTGACTATTCCTACCAGCAATGTTAGCATAAATGTAAACAGTTACATCTTAATTAGATGAGTCTTACCCTGTAATCAGACTCCATAATATTCGGCCACTTATTCACTTAATCTTGTTACCTCTTTTTTTCTGCTTACTTTACAGGTCACAGGTCTCCAATCACAGGTATGTATTCTTTTTATTTCCTCTTTCTAAATTTTTTTCTCTGATATTTGATTGCCTTTAGTTTACCATCCTGTTGTTTATTAAAGTCCACGGCCTCCACAGATTCTGACCACAGGCTGGAAGTTGATATCCTTTAGAACTACATTTCTCCGTACCACTGTCGGTTCTCCCAGTTCATTATATGTCAACATCTTTGGCTGATGTCTCTGCCTTTGTGGGTAAGTGCATGACTGTGGTACCTCCAGTTCACTCACAGAATCGCGATCCCCCTCTTCAGATCGCTGTTCTCCTGTGGAACATTCTCCTCCTCCGTTCCTGTGACATCTGCATTCTCTCCCTCTCCAGCATCAGTTTGGTATTCAGGTAAATACTCATCCATCATATCTGGTTCAAATGGTTCAGCTTCAGGATTCAGTGTGGTGAGCTTTGCACTGTGTTCAGTACGGGACAGGAATTTACAGCATAGTTCATATCTTTCATCATCATCATCACTGCCTGAGTCTAGGTCGTGTTGTTGTTCTGGCACTTTCCTGTTCTTAACGCTGTGCTTTCTTTTTTGTGTTTGGCTGTCTTTTGTTGTCTGGCTTTTCGACAGGTAAACTGTCACAGGGCAGCAGGAGGTTTCTGTGCACCACCCGATTCTGTCCTCCTTTCTCTGGTCTGATCTCGTACACAGGACCATCAGGGCTTTTCCGACTTATCACCGTGTACACACAATCTTCCCAGTGTGAGCGCAGTTTACCTGGTCCTCCTCTTTCGCTTAGGTTTCTGAGTAAGGCTCTGTTGCCAGGCAAAAGCTCAATGCCATGAATTTTCTTGTCATAATATTTTTTTCCTCTCAAGGCCTCTTTTCTTGCAGTCTTTGATGCAATATCATAGGCTTCCTGTATCTGTGTTTGCCAGTTTGCAACATACTCTGCATAATTCTGCTGTTTCTCATTCGCCTGCAGGTTGAACATGAGATCGATGGGGAGCCAGGGTGAATGTCCGAATAGCAGATAATATGGAGAGAAGCCAGTTGCTTCAGAAAGGGTGCAGTTGTATGCATGCACCACTTTGGACAGCAAATTTTTCCAGTCAGCTTTCTTAGTATCACTCAGTGTCCTGAGCATGGACAAGAGCGTCCTTTTGAACCTTTCAACTTGCCCGTTGCCCATTGGGTGATTGTGTGAGACCCACGCACACCGCAAACCTCTTGCAACTGATCCATCAGGTGATTCTCAAATTCTCTTCCCATGTCGTGGTGGATTTTTTCAGGGAAGCCAAACTTGAGGGCAAAATCACCAAAGACGTGCTGTACCACAGTTCTTGCCGACTTATTTCTTGTGGCGTAAGCCTGGGCAAAACGTGTAAAATGGTCCATCACTACAAGTATGTACTCGTAACCATTTTTGCACTTCTCAAGGTGGAGAAAGTCAATGGACACAAGCTGGAAAGGGTAGGTGGTTTGAATTGAAACCAATGGGGCTTTTGTAATCTTATGAGGTTTTTTCCTTTTCAGGCACTCACATACACGTGTCACAAAGTGCTCTGTCTCTTTTTGCATATGGGGCCAATAGAATCTTTCACGAATTAGACTTAGAGTCCTCTCTGTTCCAAGATGCCCCATCTCTTGATGCAACTCTCTGTAAACCGTTTGATGATGTTCTTTCGGTAGAATAAGCTGATTCCTCTTTCCTGCTTTTCTGTACAGGACTCCTTCATCACTCAAGTGTAGTCGTGTCCACGGTTTCAAAAGGAATCTGGTCTCCTGGCATTCTTTTTTGAGAGTGTGGCCAAATGGACGACTGTTATTCTTTTTGTACTCCAGGACACGGCTGATAACTGGGTCTTTCTCTTGGGATTGTTTGATCTGCTCCTGCGACAGACACAGATTAGTGGGTATTGAGACGTTGTCTTCCACCAGATGTACAGCTTGTAAGTGAATTCCACTTGTCCACAGAGGAGCATCCTTCAACGTTAAAACCACACCCTGCACTGCAGCACTTATCACATCTTGGTTTATCTCCTCTGTGCACAGTTTCATGTACTGGTCAATGTCAAGTGGCATCCTCGACAAGCCATCTGCATCTGCATTGAATTTCCCAGGCCGGTATTTGATGGTGAAGATTTGATGAGGGAAGTCGTGGCCTAATGGTTAGAGAGTCGGACTCCCAATCGAAAGGTTGTGAGTTCGAGTCTCGGGCCGGCAGGAATTGTAGGTGGGGGGAGTGCATGTACAGCTCTCTCTCCACCTTCAATACCACGACTTAGGTGCCCTTGAGCAAGGCATCGAACCCCCAACTGCTCCCCGGGCGCCGCAGCATAAATGGCTGCCCACTGCTCCGGGTGTGTGCTCACAGTGTGTGTGTGTATGTGTTCACTGCTCTGTGTGTGTGCACTTCGGATAGGTTAAATGCAGAGCACAAATTCTGAGTATGGGTCACCATACTTGGCTGAATGTCACGTCACTTGAAATTAAAATCTGCCAGCTCTGCGACCCAACGGTGCCCTGTTGCATTGAGTTTGGCTGTTATTATTATCTGTGTATACTTCAAAATGTGGAGCAAGGAACAAATAATCCCTAAAGCGTTAGCAAACAGCCCACTTAAGAGCAAGAAATTCTAGTTTTCCTGAATGCATGTGGTAATTTTTCTCCGGTGGTGTGAGAGTCCTTGATACAGGACTGCCCTCAAACCATCCTGTGACGCATCACAATGGAGAACAAACGGTAAAGTCAGATCAGGATAAGCAAGGATTGGTGGCTCTATTAAGTGGTCAATCAGTGTGTTCAACACATCTTGATGAGTCTGTGTTCAAGGTATGTGTGTGTTGGGAGATAACTGCCCTTTTGACTTAGTACTGACTCTTCTTTTCTTTCCCTTAGGCTCAGCAGGTTCTGTGCTTTGAGGTGGTGTCGCTATGAGCTGATAGAGAGGTCTTGCCAGGCGAGAGAAATTTGGTATGTAGGTCCTATAATAGGAGAGGAATCCCATAATTTTTCTCAGATCTCCCACTGTAGC
Organism: Carassius carassius; assembly: GCF_963082965.1. Lineage (NCBI taxonomy): Eukaryota > Metazoa > Chordata > Actinopteri > Cypriniformes > Cyprinidae > Carassius > Carassius carassius. The sequence continues at coordinate 369,746 of NC_081782.1, read as the reverse complement.
TGGTTTTCGGAGCTTCAGGGCCTGTACCGGGGCTATATCAGCTGGATCCATGGAGTATCCATCCTCAGACACGATACGGCCCAAGAACCGCACTTTACTTTGGAACAGTTCACATTTGTGAAGACTGAGTTTGACTCCATGTTTCTGGTATCTTTGTAGGACTGTGTGAAAATCATTTTTGACTCGTACCCAGAGTACCCCCCAAAAAGCAACAGAGCAATGGACAGCTGCCAGAGGAATCGCTGCATGCATGGTTTTGCATGGCAGAATGCGATCAGCGGACTTCATTCTCACTAAAAGCTGACATCTCAGTTAATCGCAATCTCATAAAGCTCTGTTATAACACAATAAATATATCCACAATAAATATTCTTTCACAGTATCTACACTTTGTGTGTTAAAATGAGAGGATTGGCGAGCGCGCAAATTGATTGGCCATTGCATTCCAGAAATCAACAGCTGAGTCTGTGATTGGCTAAATTGCGCCACCCTTTAAACAACACATGTTATAAATAGATACTATTCCTAGCTTGTGCATGTCATTCATTTTAATGTTAATATTAGTTGTTCTTTTTGCTTTTGTGCAACAGATAAATAATTCATTTATATGCTTTAGACACTTTTATCATTTTATTCTCCCGCATCACACACAAACATGAGTCCCTTCCCGCCATCACCCGCTCTTGACCGTAAAGAGTTGTTCCGCACCGTACCCTGTGCTTTGGGAACCGCGTGTCCCGCTGTACTCCCACAGGAGTGCAGGTCTCTGGGCAACATGAGTGTTTCATTCCTGAATGAATCAACCGTTTAAATGATTTGGTTCAATCGCAATGACTCACTTATTAACAGTGACTTGCTGACACATACTGGCCATTTTAATTTCACATTTAAAGTATCTTTTTATTTTTATTTTTTTTTATAATTAATTTCTTATAATTTAAAATGAGTATTCAACATGTTATGTCTTGTATATATCAAAAAATTATTCATGCATTTGTAGCTGCAGGTTAAGTGCATTCTTGTCCTGCACTAAACAGTGTGTACATCTAAATGCCACTTCTGATGAAGCTTCTGCATTTCATCTGCATTGAAAAGATGAGTTTGTTGATACTGATTTGCCTGTAAGCAGCCCAAATGTCTTATTATTCTAAATAACTGATTCTTTGAATTAAAAACAACTATAGTTTGAGATTAGGCCTATCCCAGGGGTGTCAAACTCGGTTACTGCAGAGTTTAGTTCTAACCCTGCTCCACACACATATCATGTAGTTTTCAAATAAGCCTGAATGATTAGCCTTGGTCTGTTCCATTTTTGCCTCGATCCCACTGTTAAAATTTAACTAAGGAATTTTACTCTGAGTAAATTTTAAATGGGCTACTTTTTACTTTCACTTGAGTAGATTTTTAGACTGGTACCTTTACTTGTACTTTAGTAAAATTTCATTAATGTAATAGTACTTTTATTTGAGTAGAATATTTTTCTACTCTTTCTACCTCGTGTCTTGATCTAAAAACGGGGACAATATCTTTTAGTGTTTTTATTTTTTCTTGTTGTGGGTTCCATAATTGATACAGTGGTGTTTGCGGATCAAACTGACCATTTAAAAAAAATCTGAATAATAGTAAATATATATATATATATATCCCTGGTTTTCATTTCAGAAATCTAGTCACCTTAATATATTTGCTTTAATTAGCAATTTTATTCTATAAATAACTGGTAGCGGTCTGTTTCATGGTTGTGGGTCTGCGGTATTTTGACACCACAGGATCACGCGAAATCAGGCTCTAAAAAAAGATTAAAGCAGTCGCTGCAACAGAGGTTCACTTCTGTGCTGGAAGGACGCCTCGTCCGTCCTTTTTTACAGTTTTATTTTATTTTATTTTATTTTAAGTAATTAAAAACCGTGTTCTTTTAAGCGTCACTTGTGAGAAACAGAGGTGAGTGAAGGATATCTCTGCACTCCTGGGCTCGGCTCCTGAAGGCAGGAATGGAGAATCAGCGAAACAGAATATTAAATCATCTCCATAAATCATTTGTATTACATTCACGGTTCTACGAAAACACGCAGATGATAATATTGTTGTCTCTGTTGTTTCTGGGAGGTAAGTGGATTTATGTTATTCTTTTAGTTCCATTCATGAGAAAAAAGCGAAACCAACATTTATAAACAATGTGGCAAACTTTTAAAACACATGCAAGTCGCATCTCAATCAGCCGTCGATATCTGCTGAAAATATTCATCCATCGTGTGCCCGGTTTAACATACAAACATAGTCATATTGGATGGGACATGGGATCGACATGAATGAAAAAAGCGATGTTTAATAAACGGGCATTCCGTGCTAGATTACAGTCCCGTTTTCGAAATTCGCCCGAGATGAAACCAGCTGCACTCCAGTTAATGCGCATGTGTGATACAGGACAGATAACAAGAAAGCGTTCCCATCCGGCATTGCAACGTTGTACCATGGTTGAATCAACGTTTAATTACCTTTCGATTTTCCAAATTGGACCAACGTTGATAGGTATTGTGACGTTGATTCACTGTTGAAATCGCGACACTGTTTCACCGTCTGACCTTCGTCTTGGCGGCAGGGATTAAAAAATTGATCAAGACTCATGGCACAGGCAGAGACTGGATTTTTTCGAACAGGTAGTACAAGTGATTTCAAAACATTTCAGCCAAGCGCTTCATTGTAGTAGGCTACTACGGTGATATCTCTTCAGCGCACAGCGCGAGCAGGACACGCTACAATGCAGAATATTAACAACTATGACTGGGACTGTTATATACATACTATTATAATGAGAAGACCATTATACTCAAACGCTGTGAATTTTTTTTAGTTAGCTGCCGTGTTTCTACACATTGTTTCGTGAAGAACGCGTGAGTTCATTCAGAGCCCCGTAGATGTTCATGTGCACTCGGGCCCTTTTTGCAAATAGCCTTTAAGCTTAAATATTAAGGTTATGTTATATTGTTATGTTATGTTCTATATGAAATTATGAAAACCTACTATATCAAATGCGTCACTCTACTTGTCATCTTCCGCGTGCGCAGCTCAAAACAGAAATGCAGAACATTAACGCCTAACATTTAAAGGCCAATTTATACTTCTGCGTCGGGTGCGCGTAGTAGGTACGGCGTAGCATAGCATTGACGTGTACCATACGTCGTACCCTTCGCAGTACCCTGATGCGCACTTCTCAAAGATTTAACTATGCATTGTGACGACGCGGACTGCAAGATCTGTGATTGGTTGGCTTGGTAGTATCACGTTTCCTCCTACGCATTTCCTGGAATGATCTTCTGCACTCTGGACCGCCCACCATTTTTAAATTCCGAAATTCAGTGAAGAGCCAACATGGAAATGGACCAAGTGGCGAGCGATTAATTGAAGTCAGGAAATACAGCCATCTGTATGACTCCTCTTCGGGAGATTACAACGGGTCACGGGTCACATTCACGGGTCACACGTACCCTCTCCTCCGACGCCTTCTCTCGTTTGTGCCTTTTAGTTTTAGTAATTTAACTAAAATTAACAGTTTTTGGAACTCGATAAGCTCCAGCTCCAACATGATCCGCTCTCTTTCAGTCGCCATTGTTCGTAGAAGCCCACGAGGATCGAGGAATGTAAACACAGTGGAACCCGCTCGCGTCAACTAGCGTTACCCCTTACCCCTTTTATATATGCAAGGTGTATATTACACATTTTCCTTTTTTGTTAAAATCAGTAATTATTTTAGTCGAATGTCTGACTTGACTCATGGTAATGTATTTTGCCCCGTCCCCAAACATTTGATTCAACTATCAGTCGAGTACCGGCAAGATTCGAAAATTGCATCCGCTAGGGGTCGCTATGGGGAACACCTCGTCGTGACGCGTGTCTGAAGCATACATTGAAAAAACACCAACTAGTTGGTCGGCTACAGCCCCTGACGTCACTACCAGCATGACTATAAACAGACTATGTTTTAAATAGACTATGTTTTTAATGTATGTTTCAGATACAGGTCATGATGAGGTGTTGCCCATAGCGACCCCTAGAGGGCGCAGTTCGAAGTTCCCTTGAAAGGGAACCATGTTTTTTTTCGTATTTTATATACAAATTTTCATTTTATATTTTTATTTTACGGCATGTTTTTGTGAAAATTATTAGGCCACTACCACACACACCACATAGAATAATGCTGTGCATTTCAAGGCACTTCAGTGGACCTTAAAACCTGTTAGCCTGCACCAGAACGCCTGCGTCCTCAACACCCCTCAACTTGCACGTGTCCGTTTTTACGAATAGATTAAATGAAACGGGACAAATTTAATCTTTACAAACTATATATCATTATAAAGATCTAAGCCTCAAGCATCGACGACAGATCGTTGTTTTTTTTTGGAAAGCTTATAAAGACTGTATTTGCTACATTTGTGTAAGCAGTACATATCAAAACATGAATAATGGAAACACCGTACATATCAGATTCGTCATAATAATGAGTCATAAAAACATCCACAGCTGTAAATCCTGGTTTAGTTAGAAAGGTAAGGGTCCACTGAACGACATCTCATGGAGCACGTTTGGTCCAACGAAGCAATAACGTTGTAATGTGGATCAAAATTCCTTTGTTTACATTTCAGTTCTTCAGCGACAGAATTGTTTGTGTCCGTTATGGAATAACTCATGGTCAGAAACTGTGTCTTGGTAGTAAAAAAACAACATGGTTTTGCAGCGTACAGTGTCACAAACAGAATGAGACGATCCACAAAAAAAAAGTGAATGCTAACTCTATTTTTCAAAAAATTTCTATATGTGATAGTGTGTTTTATGTTGAACATGAATGTATTTGCATGATTACCATCTGTTTGAGCGCAAATCAGCTATTACTGTATGGTCACGGCTATCAAAGTGAACGCATCTATATGAATAGGGAGAGTGGATTATTTACTTCGGCACATTTGTGTTATTACCATCTGTATAAGTGGCCATCAGCACATCAGCACTTATTTGCATCGTAATTCATTGTAAATGCTACATTTCTAGCAATCTCAGGATTTTCTGTAATTGGCATACAAAGTTAAATCTCTTTTTATTTTTTTTACTCAAATTATTCTTATTGTATTTTTCTAGTGCTCAAATAAATCACTTATATGATGTCTAAGTTTCTGTATAGTGTTTTATAATTGAAAAAAGCTATGCAGTGGTATGTTTAAAGGTCCCGTTCTTCATTATCCCATGTTTCAAACTTTAGTTAGTGTGTGATGATGTTGTTAGAGTATAAATAATATCTGTAAAATTCTAAGGCTCAAACTTCAATGTCAAGGAAACATTCTGTTTATTTAACAGAATTTGCCTACATCGAACGACCAGTTTGGACTACATCCCTCTGCTTCCTGCAGTAATGACGTCACTAGAACCATTTTTTGACTAACCTCCACACACATGAATACACAAAAAAGGGGCGTGGTCTTGTTGCGCTCCAACAGAGAAGAAGGAAGAGTTGCGTTTGTAGAGTGTGTTTGTCGCCATGTCGTCGAAAAGCAGTTATTTTCATCTCGGAGTCCAATCATCTTTGTTTGGGCTTCCCAGGGACGCTGTACTTGGAGATTAATGGTTACAATTTATGTTTAACTTGGCTCCCGAAAATTATAATCAACATGTAAAACTATGTGCAGCACATTTTGCTGAAGACAGCTTCCTCAATCTCAATCAGTTTAATGCCGGATTTGCAAAAAGATTATTCTTGAAAGAGGGAGCAGTTCCCTCTTTGTCTGGAGAAGACGTTGTTTATGGACCACAACCGGTAAGTGTATGTTATTATTTAAGTTGGTGCGTTTAACAGTTTCTGTAACTTATACACAAAGGGCAACGCTGTTTAGCTTTGTTATCTAGAAGGTAGGGCTGTGCAAAAAATCGAACGCGATTTTCATGCGCATCTCATCTGTAAAGGCATTCTGTGATTTAGAAGTACATCTCCAGCACGTGCGTTCAGATCAGGATTGCCAGGTTATTAAAACAGGTCCTGCCCACTTGCTTCTCAAAAGTCAAGTCAAGTCACCTTTATTTATATAGCGCTTTAAACAAAATACATTGCGTCAAAGCAGCTGAACAATATTCATTAGGAAAACAGTGTGTCAATAATGCAAAATGATAGTTAAAGGCAGTTCATCATTGAATTCAGTGATGTCATCTCTGTTCAGTTAAATAGTGTCTGTGCATTTATTTGCAATCAAGTCAACGATATCGCTGTAGATGAAGTGACCCCAACTAAGCAAGCCAGAGGCGACAACGGCAAGGAACCGAAACTCCATCGGTGACAGAATGGAGAAAAAAACCTTGGGAGAAACCAGGCTCAGTTGGGGGCCAGTTCTCCTCTGACCAGACGAAACCAGTAGTTCAATTCCAGGCTGCAGCAAAGTCAGATTGTGCAGAAGAATCATCTATTTCCTGTGGTCTTGTCCTGGTGCTCCTCTGAGACAAGGTCTTTACAGGGGATCTGTATCTGGGGCTCTAGTTGTCCTGGTCTCCGCTGTCTTTCAGGGATGTAGAGGTCCTTTCTAGGTGCTGATCCAGCATCTGGTCTGGATACGTACTGGATCCGGGTGACTGCAGTGACCCTCTGATCTGGGCACAGACTGGATCTGGTGGCTACGGTGACCTCGGAACAAGAGAGAAACAGACTAATATTAGCATAGATGCCATTCTTCTAATGATGTAGCAAGTACAAGCTGGTGAGATGACCTGAAAAGGTCAACAGTAACCAAGCGAAAGGGGTCATGAACTGACTTTGATTGACAGGCACATTTTTATTCAGTCGGGGTCAAAAATATTAAAACATCACATAAACAATCTTTGATGCAATAAAAGTTAATACGAAACAACAAAAAGAAAACCATAGATGGCCACAGATTACCTAGAAAGTGAAGACAGAAATGGCACAAAACCAAAAAGTGTTCTACACAGAAAAACAAAGATAAAGTGATCAAACCCCACACAATCCCAGCCACCTCAACACCACCATCCACACAGTGAGTGCAACTCAGTGACCACCACTGACTCAAGAAACCAAACCTAAACCTACAAAAGAAAAGAAAAAACAATGGACAACACAGGTAACACAAGTCAGCATCATAACACGGTCACTATTAATCTCTTTGACACTCGTGGATCCAAATTCACAGAGCAAAAGAATTTAAAAAGATTACAAAAGTATTAAATCTAAAGTAAATGGTAGCTGTGTATCCATTAAAGGTAAAACACAGTTCTCATTACATACTACACATAATTTAAAAACATAAAAAGCCCCCTTCATATTAAACAACACCTCTAACATCCACTTTTTTCGACTGGGACAGTCAGGTAACCATCAGTCAGGCAATAAGGACCCCCTTGAAAATGATAGGACCCCCTTGAAAATGAGATGTTACATCTCAAGTGGCTATCCTTTCAATAAAATTCAAATTTAAATTCAAATTCAATAATCCAGCCACAACACTAAAACAGAGAAGAATAATATAATTAAAACAAGCTCCTAAGAGAAAACTACTACCTCCTTAATCAGTGCATGATGCATCACATGTTCAGCTCAGCCCAAGAACCACTCAACGCAAAGTGCATTTAAAGGGGTCCTATCATGCTTTTTTTTTTTTTTTTACAAAGCCTTTGTTTTGTTTCTGATGTGTAGTAGAACAGGCTCTTATACTAGGTTGTTCGAAAAAACATTATGTTTCATATTTTTTACATTATTACAACAGCTCTCTCCCCAATCTGTCCTGAATCGAATAGTTCTGTATCAAATGAAGGCCCGTGTTACCCATAAAAATGATAACATTAACTTGGATTTTGTGGTTTTCTTTTCTTTATTCCACTTGTGTAGAACTCACAATATACACATTTAGGTGTGTGCGCGGTCAAACTGTAAATACAAACAATTCACATTTAGTATCCAGTAATGGTTTCACTTCTCACATAAGTTTCTACAACATAACATCAGACGATGATAAACATTAAAGTATAAATCAAAGATATTCCCTACAACGCAAAAATCACGTGTGGTATAGCTATTAACATTAAACAATGTGTGTGATAAACATATTAGATCTGTTTAATGAATAAATGCAACATATATTGCTTAAATATGACAATAAGCAATATTATCTTATATCAAACCAAACATAATAGCTTAAACACATTTGGCGTTTAGGCGCTAATCGCAAATAGCGATCTACATAATGATTTTAATACACTTATAACAACAAAAAGTTACTCACCACGCTGGGAATATATAGTTTAGATTAAGGGTTTTATCTGTAGTTGTTAGAACATTAGAAAGTCTGCATATGAGCATCAACAGGGCTTTCACACTCAGATCGGTTCAGTTCAGTTTTTTTTTCTTTCACTTGCGCTGCTTCCTAGGTGATCACATGAGCCCACAGAATCCACGTCCTTAAAGGGGCAGCACCCTACATCCCGGCCCCCAATGACCCAAACAGGTCATTTAAACAAAGTAAGGGTGATGTTACAATTAAACTTAATCAACTAAGAAGACTGGCTTCCAGGAGGCAGATCTTGTCCGCGGGACGGATGAAGACACCTGCCTGTGTTTTCACTTCCACAGTACGCACAAGTCCGTCTGCACCTGGATAGACTTGAGTAAGCAGACCTAAAGGCCAGTGATTGCGTGGTGTGTTCTCATGCAGAATAAGCACAAGATCTCCTACTTGAAGATTTCTCTTTGGTTGCAGCCATTTTTGGCGTTGTTGCAGTGCAGGCAAGTATTCCTTCAGCCATCTGCACCAAAAGACATCTGCCAGATATTGCACCTGGCGCCATCTGCGTCGGTAAAGGTCTTGTTTTACGAAGGCTCCCGGAGGTAGAGGTGGGCCTGAACGAAGCAACAACAGATGATTTGGTGTAAGTGGTAGAGGATCTGATGGGTCGTCTGATAGTTTAGTGATTGGTCTACCATTGACAATAGACTCAACGCAGCAAAACAGTGTTGCCAAACCTTCGTCATCTGGTGCCTGCTGCGACAGGACAGTGTTTAGAATGGAACGAACGGTACGAATTTGCCTCTCCCAAACACCACCCATGTGGGAGGCGGCAGGTGGATTGAAGATCCACTTTACATTGTGCTGTAGCAAGTAATCTGAAATCCTTTGTTGATTCCACTCACTGATGGCTTTCCGCAACTCTCGTAATCCACCGACGAAATTAGTCCCGTTATCCGATCGTATTTCCGTGGGTGGGCCTCTCCTGGAGATAAATCGCTGTAAGGCGTTGATAAACGAGTCAGTATCGAGGGTATGCGCAACTTCCAAGTGGATTGCTCTCGTAGTGAGACATGTAAACAAACATCCGTATCTCTTGAGCTCACTGCGTGCCTTCTTAACCAAGAATGGCCCGAAGTAGTCTGTGCCCACACGCGTGAATGGAGGCTCACCTGGAGTCACTCTAGAATCAGGTAAGTCCGCCATTTGTTGAGTTTGTGGCTTAGCTTTTAACTTGCGACACTGTAGACATGATTTTAGAGTTCGGTTAATGACAGTCCGTCCCTTTAGAATCCAGAAACGTTGACGAATTTCTGCAAGTACTCGCTCTGGACCTGCATGACCCAGGCGAAGATGATAGTGACTGATAATCAGATGGGTGACGTGATGATTGTTAGGCAGGATCACTTGATGTTTTGCCTCAAAGGGAATTGGGGCATTTGTTAGTCTGCCTCCCACACGAAGGAGTTGGCTGTTTTCATCCTCAAAGGGTTTAAGCTTGAGAAGAGAACTGGGTTTTGCTTGAGAAGATCCGAAGGATGCAGTTTGTATGTAATTGAGAATGGCTGATTCTGCTTGTTGGAGCTCACTTACAGTAAGAGGGTCGGATAGATGCACTCTCGTTTTCTTGCGCAACAAAGCCTTGACACGCAACAGGATAGCAGTAGCCCTTTTCAATCGATGCCAACTGGAGTATCGTTCCAGTAGTCTGTCCACTGCATTTTTCATCACTTGGTTTGGTTTTATGCTAGCTGCATAGACCTCTTTGGCTCTTTTAATTTCTGCTTCATCTGGCAAATCATTTATGATCGGTTGAGCAGGCCAATGCTCCTCCTCAAGTTGGAGAAAGTGCGGACCAGAAACCCATCGTTCACTTGACAAAATCTCTCCCATGGTCATTCCTCGAGAGACATCATCCGCAGGGTTAGAAGCAGAGTCAATGTGTCTCCACTGGCATGGTTCTGAACGCTCATTTATTTTTGAAATACGGTTGGCGACGAATGTCTGGAAACGACAATGCTTGTTGTTGATGTACTGAAGTACGATGGTACTATCTGTCCAAAAGAAGGTCTTTTCAATTGGAATCTCCAAGTGGCGCTTGATATGCTGGTCCAGCTCCGAAGCAACTACAGCTGCAAGTAGCTCCAGACGCGGTATGCTAATTGGCTTGATTGGTGCAAGTCTGGACTTTGACATCACCAGCCTGCAGGTGTCACCAATCCTGATGTATGAAACAGCGCCGTAAGCCAGTTCCGAAGCATCGGAAAAGTGATGGAGCTGGGTCGCTAACAAGCAACTAGCGGATGTTGGTCTAAGACATCTTGGAATTTTCAGCGCAGACAATAGAGGCAAGTCATTTAGCCATCGGTGCCACTGTGCTGCTAAGTCTACCGGCACCTCCTCATCCCAGTCGACTTTCATGCGGCACAACTCTTGAAAGATTGCCTTTGCTTTGAGAACGAATGGACTTGCAAATCCTAAAGGATCATAGATGGAACTGGTAGTGCTCAATACTCCTCTCTTTGTTGCAGGTTTGTCCACAGCTTTGACATCGAATGTGAAGCAATCTCTTTCAACATCCCAAAGGACACCCAATGTTCGTTCAAATGGCAAATCCTCCTGGTCAAGGTTAACCTCATGTAACGACTTTGCCCAATCATCAGTTGGTATTGATTTCATCACATCCTTAGAATTGCTTAACCATTTGGTTAATCTAAAGCCTCCACAGGTGAGTAGATCACGGAGTTCGGAAGCAAGTTTAATGGCGACCTCCACTGTTGGTACCGACTTAAGACAGTCATCGACGTAGAAATTTCTTTTCAAGGTTTCCAAGGTGTCATTAGAGAAGTTTCCACGGTTGTCTTCAGCCACTCGTTGCAAGGCAAAATTGGCAACACTGGGACTCCAGACACCTCCAAAAAGGTGAACCATCATACGGTAATGCTTAGGTGGTTTGTCCGGGTCATTGTCCTCCCACCACAGGAAGCGAAGCACATCTCTTTCATCAGATGGCACTCGGACTTGATAAAACATGCTCTCAATGTCCGCATTCAGAGCAACAGGTTCTTGCCTAAACTTGAGAAGAACTCCTAGTAGCTTATTGGTAAGGTCTGGGCCTTGGTAAATATGATCATTCAATGAAGTACCTTGGTACCGTGCTGCACAATCATAGACAATACGAACCTTCTCCGGCTTGCGCGGATGTAGCACCGGATGATGTGGTAGGTACCACACACAACCATCATCTCTGTTAATGTCAGTGACTTCTTCTGCATATCCTTTCAGCAAAGAGTCTCTGATACCTTCTGTATACTTGTAATGCAAAATCGGGTCCTTCTTTAACCTCTTTCCTAGAAGGTCTAATCGATGTTTGGCTATTCCGTAGTTATTGGGCAGTCGTGGTGGATGTTCTTTGAAAGGGATTGGTAGAGTATAATGACCTTCCTCTTTGACTGCTTGCTTGTTCCATAGATCAACAACTTGCTCATCGACTACTGACAGTGAGTTATTGTTCATGTGTACTGGATCATCCAGTTTCCAAAATCTTTCAACAGCTTGTTGTAGAGTGTGGTCAGCTTGAATGAAATTGGCAGAAACAGAGGTTGAACCATCAGCTACTCCCATGAAGTGTCCACCCCAGGCCAGTTAGAATCGCATAGGGTTCGCCTGATTCACCGCAGCGTGTTTCACGAGGAGCAAGTATGTCTGGTTGGTCTAGACCTATCAGCAGGTGAACCTCATCAGCTAGATCAACGTCAGGTAAACTGATTTCATCAGCAATTTCCTTCAGGTGCGGCCATTGGAACACCTCATGCTGTGTGACAAAGTTGTCTAGACTTATGTTCAGGTGATCCCGACAGAGCACTCCTTTCATCAGGTAAGATTTCCTTTGTTGAGCATCTTCAACTCGTAGGTCCACCGCTAAGGTGACCACGTTGAGATTTTTGGTCTCCATGGTGTTCAGTTTAATGTTCATTTTGCGTGACTCCAGTTTAAGAGCGTGAACTAACTTCTTAGAAACAAATGTCCCATTAGAGCCACTGTCAAGCAAAGCAAAGACATTCATAGAAAATCTGTTGTGTCTGTCTGAAACCACTACTGGCACGATGGGAAGTGCAATCTTCTTTCGACTGGCTTCAATGCAGTTTCTAGTGGCATGTGCTTGAATGGCTTGAGGCGGGTCAGCAGTTGGCTCACCTCCAGTAGCTTGATTAGTAGATTGGCCGTTGTCGTTATTGTTAGAAGCTACAATGGCGGAGTGCAGCCAACTGTTGTGTTTTTTCCCACATCCAGGCACCTTGCATACCCAAGTGCGAGTACAGACTGTGCTGCGATGACCTTTCATGAAACAGTTCAGACAGAGTTGCTTTTGTTGAACAAAGGCCAAACGCTCTTGAACAGACAGAGCTCTAAAGGCTTGACACTGGTTCAGAAAGTGTCCGTCAGTGCACTTTGGACACTTAAATCTTGATGTTGGTTTTGGTGTGGATGATGTGGTGCATTCATTAGTAACTGACACTGTTGCAAATGTCTGCTTTTTCTTATTGAAAGTTGACTTAGTACTTGGTTTAGAACTTGCTGGAGAATTTCGACTGGCAGAGCTAAGGAGATTCCCAAAGATAGGATCTGCTCTCTTATCAGCTTCTGATTGAACAAGACTGACTATGTCATCTAACTTTGGCAAGCGACCAGACTTGATTATCTCATAGTTTATTGTGAGCCATCTTTTCTTTATGTCTTCAGGTAGCTTTTCCACAATTTGTAGCAAAGTGCGTCCACCATTCAGCTCTTCCTCACACTTCATTGCCTTCAAAGTGTCTCGGCAGCTGCACAGAATGTCTGCGAAGCTTTGCAACTGCTTGTTGTCTTTAATATCTTTGTGATTAAGCACCTTGTCAACCCATGCTTGTGATATCGCGTATGGATTGCCAAAACGTCTCTTCAGAATAGCCATGGCTTCAGCATAGCCCAGGCTAGAGTTGGGGTTGTACAAGCAATGTGAGATAGCATCTCTAGCTTGGCCGACAGTATACTGATGCAGTCGAGTGAGTTTCTCTTGATCTGGCACTGTCTCTTTATTAATCACAGAGGAGAACAATCTCATGAACTGCCAGAACTTTAAGGGTTCTCCATCGAACTTGATGATGTCAACTGGTGGTAGATGCATGGAATCGATGTGTGACTGATATTGTTGCCTTGATAGGTCTAGTAGTTGGCATAGAGAATTCTCATTCACTGCTGAAAGTGAGGAACGGAAGTTAATGGATGGGTTACCTGAGACAGGAGTGGAAAAGTCTTTATTTATTGTTGTTAACTCAGCCTTTCGACGATTTTCCTCCATCTCAGCATCTTTGAGTTTCAGTAAGCTTTTCAGTCCATCCATTTCCAATTCTGCATGCTGAAGTTGTAATTTAAACTCTGCACGTAGGCGTTCTTCCTGTCGAGCAATGAACATGGAAAACTCTTCCTTTTCTTTCTGTCTTAGATTTTGTAGCCCTTGAAGCTGGGTAGACAGCTGGTCTACAGAAGACATTGGAGATTTAGCAGCTTCATCAAACCTCCGCTCTTCCTCTTGGAAGTCAAGTCCATCTGAGGATTCTATGTTTGGATCCTCCATTGATGGCTTAAAGTCCTCAAACCAGCTCAAGACTGAGTGCTGCAAGTCTTGAACATCACGCAAGACCGATGTTAAATAGCCCTTAGAAGCATCAAGGTCATCATCATCTTCTAATGTTTTATGGTACATGTCATGAATTTCATTAAACCGCATAACAGCCTCATCCAAAGCAGCAAGTTTCATCTCCACTTCTTTGGGCTGGTTACCGTTCATAGAAGTTGTAATCTGTGTCATCAAGCGTGTCACTGTAGCCTTTGCACATCCACGTTGACGCTTGAGACATTTTTGTTGTTGATCAGGAGTTACACTTGTTTCTGAATCTTGGTCCATGTTGTCATTAATCTTCTTAACTCCTCGTGTTTGACTTTAATGTTACCCATAAAAATGATAACATTAACTTGGATTTTGTGGTTTTCTTTTCTTTATTCCACTTGTGTAGAACTCACAATATACACATTTAGGTGTGTGCGCGGTCAAACTGTAAATACAAACAATTCACATTTAGTATCCAGTAATGGTTTCACTTCTCACATAAGTTTCTACAACATAACATCAGACGATGATAAACATTAAAGTATAAATCAAAGATATTCCCTACAACGCAAAAATCACGTGTGGTATAGCTATTAGCATTAAACAATGTGTGTGATAAACATATTAGATCTGTTTAATGAATAAATGCAACATATATTGCTTAAATATGACAATAAGCAATATTATCTTATATCAAACCAAACATAATAGCTTAAACACATTTGGCGTTTAGGCGCTAATCGCAAATAGCGATCTACATAATGATTTTAATACACTTATAACAACAAAAAGTTACTCACCACGCTGGGAATATATAGTTTAGATTAAGGGTTTTATCTGTAGTTGTTAGAACATTAGAAAGTCTGCATATGAGCATCAACAGGGCTTTCACACTCAGATCGGTTCAGTTCAGTTTTTTTTTCTTTCACTTGCGCTGCTTCCTAGGTGATCACATGAGCCCACAGAATCCACGTCCTTAAAGGGGCAGCACCCTACAGCCCGCCTTCTGAAATATGAAATGTGCTGTGATTGGTCTGCTGGGCCAGTGTGTGTTGTGATTGGTCAGCTGTGATTGGTCTGCTGGGCCAGTGTCAAAGTCAAAGTCACCTTTATTTATATAGCGCTTTAAACAAAATACATTGCGTCAAAGCAACTGAACAACATTCATTAGGAAAACAGTGTCAATAATGAAAAATTATAGTTAAAGGCAGTTCATCATTGAATTCAGTTATGTCGTCTCTGTTCAATTAAATAGTGTCTGTGCATTTATTTGCAATCAAGTCAACGATATCGCTTTAGATGAAGTGTCCCCAACTAAGCAAGCCAGAGGCGACAGCGGCAAGGAACCGAAACTCCATCGGTGACAGAATGGAGAAAAAAACCTTGGGAGAAACCAGGCTCAGTTGGGGGGCCAGTTCTCCTCTGACCAGACGAAACCAGTAGTTCAATTCCAGGCTGCAGCAAAGTCAGATTGTGCAGAAGAATCATCTGTTTCCTGTGGTCTTGTCCTAGTGCTCCTCTGAGACAAGGTCTTTACAGGGGATCTGTATCTGGGGCTCTAGTTGTCCTGGTCTCCGCTGTCTTTCAGGGATGTAGAGGTCCTTTCTAGGTGCTGATCCACCATCTGGTCTGGATACGTACTGGATCCGGGTGACTGCAGTGACCCTCTGATCTGGACACAGACTGGATCTGGTGGCCACGTTGACCTCGGAACAAAAGAGAAACAGACAAATATTAGCGTAGATGCCATTCTTCTAATGATGTAGCAAGTACATAGGGTGTTATGGGAAGTGTTTCCGGTTCCGGTTTACCTAATTAATGCAGCCTAAAAATCCTTTAACGGATTTGGATAATAAAAGCATATTAGTATGTTATGTGTATGCCAGGTTAAAGAGATGGGTCTTTAATCTAGATTTAAACTGCAAGAGTGTGTCTGCCTCCCGAACAATGTTAGGTAGGTTATTCCAGAGTTTAGGCGCCAAATAGGAAAAGGATCTGCCACCCGCAGTTGATTTTGATATTCTAGGTATTATCAAATTGCCTGAGTTTTGAGAACGTAGCGGACGTAGAGGATTATAATGTAAAAGGAGCTCATTCAAATACTGAGGTGCTGAACCATTCAGGGCTTTATAAGTAATAAGCAATATTTTAAAATCTATACGATGTTTGATAGGCAGCCAGTGCAGTGTTGACAGGACCGGGCTAATATGGTCATACTTCCTGGTTCTAGTAAGAACTCTTGCTGCTGCATTTTGGACTAGCTGTAGTTTGTTTACTAAGCGCGCAGCACAACCACCCAATAAAGCATTACAATAATCTAACCTTGAGGTCATAAAAGCATGGATTAACATTTCTGCATTTGACATTGAGAGCATAGGCCGTAATTTAGATATATTTTTGAGATGGAAAAATGCAGTTTTACAAATGCTAGAAACGTGGCTTTCTAAGGAAAGATTGCGATCAAATAGCACACCTAGGTTCCTAACTGATGACGAAGAATTGACAGAGCAACCATCAAGTCTTAGACAGTGTTCTAGGTTATTACAAGCGGAGTTTTTAGGTCCTATAATTAACACCTCTGTTTTTTCAGAATTTAGCAGTAAGAAATTACTTGTCATCCAGTTTTTTATATCGACTAAGCAATCCATTAGTTTTTCAAATTGGTGTGTTTCACCGGGCTGCGAAGAAATATAGAGGTGAGTATCATCAGCATAACAGTGAAAGCTAACACCATGTTTCCTGAGGATATCTCCCAAGGGTAACATATAAAGCGTGAAGAGTAGCGACCCTAGTACTGAGCCTTGAGGTACTCCATACTGCACTTGTGATCGATAGGATACATCTTCATTCACTGCTACGAACTGATGGCGGTCATATAAGTACGATTTAAACCATGCTAATGCACTTCCACTGATGCCAACAAAGTGTTCAAGTCTATGCAAAAGAATGTTGTGGTCAATTGTGTCAAACGCAGCACTAAGATCCAATAAAACTAATAGAGAGATACACCCACGATCAGATGATAAGAGCAGATCATTTGTAACTCTAAGGAGAGCAGTCTCAGTACTATGATACGGTCTAAATCCTGACTGGAAATCCTCACATATACCATTTTTCTCTAAGAAGGAATATAATTGTGAGGATACCACCTTTTCTAGTATCTTGGACAGAAAAGGGAGATTCGAGATTGGTCTATAATTAACTAGTTCTTTGGGGTCAAGCTGTGGTTTTTTGATGAGAGGCTTAATAACAGCCTGTTTGAAGGTTTTGGGGACATATCCTAATGACAATGAGGAATTAATAATAGTCAGAAGAGTATTCTGGAAGCACCTCTTTTAGGAGCTTAGATGGTATAGGGTCTAACATACATGTTGTTGGTTTAGATGATTTAACAAGTTTATACAATTTTTCCTCTCCTATAGTAGAGAATGAGTGGAACTGTTCCTCAGGGGGTCTATAGTGCACTGTCTGATGTGATACTGTATCTGACAGCTGAATGGTTGCAATTTTATCTCTAATAGTATCGATTTTAGAAGTAAAGTAGTTCATAAAGTCATAACTGCTGTGATGTTGGGAAATGTCAACACTTGTTGAGGCTTTATATTTCGTTAATTTAGCCACTGTATTGAATAAATACCTGGGGTTATGTTTGTTTTCTTCTAAAAGAGAAGAAAAGTAATCGGATCTAGCAGTTTTTAATGCTTTTCTGTAGGATATGTTACTTTCCCGCCAAGCAATACGAAATACCTCTAGTTTTGTTTTCCTCCAGCTGCGCTCCATTTTTCGGGCTGCTCTCTTTAGGGTGCGAGTATGCTCATTATACCATGGTGTCAAACTGTTTTCCTTAACCTTCCTTAAGCGTAAAGGAGCAACTGTATTTAAAGTGCTAGAAAAGAGAGAGTCCATAGTTTCTGTTACATCAAGTTCTGAGGTTTTGGATATGCTAAGGAATATGCAGTGTGTGTTGTGATTGGTCAGCTGTGATTGGTCTGCTGGGCCACTGTGTGCTGTGATTGGTCAGCTGGGCCAGTGTGTGTTGTGATTGGTCAGCTGGGCCAGTGTGTGTTGTGATTGGTCAGCGGGGTCAGTGTATGTTGTGATTGGTCAGCTGTGATTGGTCTGCTGGGCCAGTGTGTGTTGTGATTGGTCTACGCTGCCAGTGTGTGTTGTGATTGGTCAGCTGGGCCAGTGTGTGTTGTGATTGGTCAGCTGTGATTGGTCTGCTGGGTCAGTGTGTGTTGTGATTGGTCAGCTGGGCCAGTGTGTGTTGTGATTGGTCAGCGTGTTTTGTGATTGGTCAGCTGGGCCAGTGTGTGTTGTGATAGGTCAGCTGTGATTGGTCAGCTGGGTCAGTGTGTGTTGTGATTGGTCAGCTGGGCCAGTGTGTACATTTACATTTATTCACTTAGCGACTTACAATTGCCACATATGTCAGAGGTCGCACACCTCTGGAGCAACTAGGGGTTACTCTCTCCACCTTCAATACCACGACTTAGGTGCCCTTGAGCAAGGCATTGAACCCCCAACTGCTCCCCGGGCGCCGCAGCATAAATGGCTGCCGACTGCTCCGGGTGTGTGTTCACTGCTCTGTGTGTGTGCATTTCGGATGGGTTAAATGCAGAGCACAAATTCTGAGTATGGGTCACCATACTTGGCTGAATGTCACTTCACTTTCACTCACTTTCTCTTTTAAGTGTCTTGCTCAGGGACACATTGGTGTCTCACAGTGGATTCGAACCCGGGTCTCTCACACCAAAGACATGTGTCTTATCCACTGCGCTAGCACCACCCCTACAGTGTGTGTTGTGATTGTTCAGCGGGGCCAGTGTGTTTTGTGATTGTTCAGCTGGGCCAGTGTGTGATTTGCCAATGAAAAAGGGAAAGCTAGCATATCTCTGACACAGTGTTAACACTCGTTGTCTTCTCTAGTGCAGCTCGAGCAGGTCTTGTCCCATTCGTCAGTATCTGTGATATTACAAATCCCTGAAAATATGCATTGTAGTCCAAACGAGTCGTTAGCTGTAGTTTTTTCTGTTAAATAAAAGATCTCCTTTTGAAGTGGACTGAGCTTTGTAACTTTGAGGATCTTTTTTATGCTCAAACAGCAACATTATAGACTAACTAAAGTTGAAAGACTGAAAAACCATTATAGGACACCTTTAAAAATCCTTTATACATTGATGATCCCTTACTTATTTAACATCACAGCTCACATAACGTTGAATAATCTGAGAAGAATATATGGATGCTTACGCTTTGCCATTGCTGTAGAACATTGTTTTGTATTCTTTTATACCAGTTAAGTTGTTTCAACAAACTGATTTGTTTTACTCAAATGTTTCAGTCAGTTCTCTGAGGTTACTAAACTAATCTATTTCTATAATAATTCATTTATGTTCTGCAGGTGTTTGTAATGCAGAAACTGAAGAGAAAATGTCAGTGATGGAAGGAGATCCTGTAATTCTACACACTAATCTTTCTGTAATACTGAACGATGATACTATACTCTGGGGATTTGGACCTAAAGAATCAGTCATATCTACAATAACTAGAAAGAGCGACTTGACCTCATTCTTTGTCACAGAAGAAGTGAGTTTCGCAGGCAGATTGCAGGTGGACCAACAAACTGGCTCTCTCACCATCAGAAACACCAGGAAGATACACTCGGGACAATATAAACTAACAATCTCTAGCAAAAGGACCACATCCAGGATATTTCATGTAAATGTCACTGGTGAGTATCGCAAGATAATCTCTTTAATTTAATGAAGTGATATTGTTTCAGCTTTCATGATATCACACACTATGATTTCATGCTGCAAGCATCTTACATGGACAGTACAAAATATCTTTATAAATAAATTATGGTCCATTTGTTTTCCAGATGTGGTTGGAGAGACAGATGGAGTGAAGTCAGTGTCAGTGAATGAAGGGGAATCTGTGATTCTACAGAATGATGCTGCTGAATTACAGAAAGATGATCTGGTAATATGGAGGTTTGGAGATAAAGGCATCCTCCTGGGTAAAATCGATTTTGGAACTAAAGAGCACTCATTAAATGATGCTGATGAACGATTCAGAAACGGTCTACAACTAGATCGAAATGGATCTCTGACCATCACAAACGCCAGAATCGAACACGCTGGGCTGTATGAAGTACAGATCAAAGGCCGCGGGAGCTCAAAGCTGTTCCTTGTTTCTGTCAGGGGTGAGTGTCAGATTTAATTAAATGTAGCGGACACTGTCCTAATGATGGACAAAACTTTACTGATGATTTGAAGTTTTATTACTTGTCCATTTAGTCTATAAATCACCGTAAGAGCTGAAAAATATACATGAACATTATTAGACATATTCAGCGATTTTCAAAAATACTTGTTTTAACTAACAGTATACAAATACACAAAACTTATGCCTTCTCTGGGTGTGCTGAATAAACTTATAAACAGTCCTTTCGTGCAGGAGTTCTGTCAAGCCGTCATGAAGTGTTTACTCTCCGTACCATTTCTCATTACTTACTCTGAGCACTGAAAGCAGATTCTGATTCAAAATAAAAATCCTCCATAAAGAACGGAAATAATACAATCATTAGACAATTTTAAACATACAAAATATATCAAAGGCAACACAAAACGAGTAGAGAAATCAAAGATAACTCTTATTAAAGTTTGTAACACCCACCAAATTATAAATGTTTCTCAAACATTACATATTTTCCACTTATAACATTCGTGTGCATGTAAAGTGCAATTAAGTCCTTTAGAAGATGCATTTACTCCACTTCCAACAACAAGACCAACTTCTGAGCTGGCCTTTCTACTATTGAGATTGTATGAATCCATTCTTGTTTAGTCTTTTGTCAACAAGTGCTACTTTGGCCTTTCTTACCAGTCCATCTGGGCTCAGAACAGTCTCTATAATCCTTCCTAATCTCCATTCACTCCTTGGTAATGTTTCATCGTTTCATCGGAGAGTGGATCATCCCAGCCTGTCCCTTGGTGACACATTTCTTGCAGAATTATTTTGCCTTTGAGAACATATGGAGCTACAAAGCCTAAAGGATCATATATGGAGGCAACAGTTGACAGTATGCCACGGCGTGTTGTAGGATGACCTTTTAGTGGGATATGAAATTTAAAGCTATCACTCTGTATGTTCCAATGAATACCTAACGCTCTCTCAAGCGGCATGTCCATGAAAGTGAGATCTTTTGTTTCAAAGTTTACAGCACATTCTGATGCTGGTATGCTCTGTAAAACAGTGTCATCATTTGATACAAACTTACGAAGTCAAAGACCACCCTTTGCACACAGCTCCCATGCTTCTCTTGTCAACTGAATGGCCTTCTCTATTGTCTCTGCACTTGTAACTCCATCATCGACATAAAAATCTCTCGTGATGAACTGAGCTCCTAATGCTTGTGACTAACTGCTCTAATTGACCAGGTATCTTAATCCATAGTTCGCGCAACAGAGCGAGGACTCCAGGTCTCTGCTGTATCCTGAGTTGGTATGTGATCACGATTAACAGGAATACAGTCCTTTGTGTAGACTGGAGGAAGACTGATATGTACTGATGAATTTGAACCTCTTACACGAAAATCAGATACTCTTTTACTCTTAATGATCACACTATCATGTCTCCTATCATGGTGGTTAGCTTGAGTTTCACTGGAGTTTCACTGGGTGACTGGCCTCTTGCAGTGCATTACTGATTTCTTCGTCAATGAAAGTAGTGTCACTCTGTGTGTCTAGCAAAGCATGCACAAGCTGTTCATTGGAATGATTTTTAACTGACGACACCCATACATGTTCAATCATAGATGTAATGACTGACTGACCTTCACTTGTGATAATAAGTGACATGGCATTAGTAGTCTCACTTTCAAGTGCATGCACATTGCTTACCATGGGCAATGGTTGTTCTCTATTTCTGTGCTTGTCATAGCTTTAATCATGAAGACATGTGGGATGTCTATTCTGATTCTAATGTTTCACTGAAGCATGCGGCTTGTAAACGCACATACAGAAAACAAAGGAGCGAGACTTTGTTGTTTTTTAATTAAATCTTTTTTTTACTGTTTGCTTCATGCTCAGAGGAATGAGACATAATTCACCCCAAGAAGATGTGCTGAGGATTACCTCAGGATTTCCTCAGAAAAAAAGAATGAAGCACTTTATTCAGCAGAGATCATAGAATCACATGGCATCGCACAGTGATCCACAGTCCTGGGAACAGCAGAACAAGAACACAGGTTAGCGTAACACTGAGGTGAGTATATGTTACGTCTGACTTGAAGGCGCTGGGAGATAACTGCGAGGATCTTTCCTGTTGGAGGCTTGACAGGGAACTGAGGTGCGGGTGAGTGTATTTATAGTGCTCTTGATTGGATCCGTGATACGTGGCAGTTGTGGCTGGTTAATAGTCAGGTGACTGGGAGCGCTGATGATTGGTGGGGCCCAGGCTTGCCATATCCCGGACACTACCCCTCTACCTCTGGGTCCTGGAGCGGGCTTTTCGAGATTCTGGGTTATGAAAGTCTGTGAGTAAGTTGGGGTCTACGATATCTTGACGTGGTACCCAACATCTCTCCTCTGGTCCATAGTCCTCCCAGTCTACCAGGGGGAGAGTGGGAGTTGATAGCCTAAAATACATTCAAAGGCAGTGAGGTTAGTGGATGATTGACAGAGTCAGTTTTGTGCATACTCAGCCCAGATGAGGTAACGGTTCCACAGGTTCTGGTTCTGGTGGCAGAATGTCCTTAGGAAGTGACTGATGTCTTGGATTTTGCGTTCTGTTTGTCCGTTGGCCTGGGGATGATAACCAGAAGTGAGACTGACAGTGACATGTAATAGAGAAAAGAAGGCCCTCCATACCCTCGAAATAAATTGTGGTCCCCGATCAGAGACGATGTCTTCTGCGATCCCAAAGTTCTGGAACACGTGTTCGAACAATAACTCGGCAGTCTCATAACTGGGCATGCGGGTGGCATGGGTTGCTGTTGAGCTTTTTCTCTAAGCAATTCGTCTAAGTCCCATTGAATGGGATTTACAAATAAATCCCACTCTCCACCCTCAATACCACGACTGAGGTGCCCTTGAGCAAGGCACCGAACCCCCAACTGCTCCCCGGGCGCTGCAGCATAAAAAATGGCTGCCCACTGCTCTGGGTGTGTGCTCACAGTGTGTGTGTGTGTTCACTGCTCTGTGTGTGTGCACTTCGGATGGGTTAAATGCAGAGCACAAATTCTGAGTGTGGGTCACCATACTTGGCCGAATGTCACTTCACTTCACTTCACTTCCATTTATTTTTTTAGGGGAAGTCGTGGCCTGGTGGTTAGAGAATCGGACTCCCAATCGAAGGGTTGTGGGTTTGAGTCCCGGGCCGGCAGGAATTGTGGGTGGGGGGAGTGCATGTACAGTTCTCTCACCGCCCTCAATACCACGACTGAGGTGCCCTTGAGCAAGGCACCGAACCCCTAACTGCTCCCCGGGCGCCGCAGCATAAATGGCTGCCCACTGCTCCGGGTGTGTGCTCACAGTGTGTGTGTGTGTGTTCACTGCTCTGTGTGTGTGCATTTCGGATGGGTTAAATGCAGAGCACAAATTCTGAGTATGGGTCACCATACTTGGCCGAATGTCACTTCACTCACTTTTTTAGAAATAACTTTTTGGGTAAGATAGGCTCTGGTTCCTCTGAATTTTCCTCCAAGGCGTACCATCTGGACAGGGTATCCGCTCGGGTGTTCTTGGATCCAGGGCAATAAGCGATCTGAAAATGAAACCGAGTGAAGAAAAGAGCCCACCTGGCCTGGCGAGGGTTAAGTCTCTTGGCTTCCTTTAGATATTGCAGGTTTTTGTGATCGGTCAGCACAAGAAACGGTTGCCGGGCCCCTTCCAGCCAGTGTCTCCATTCTTCCAGCGCCAACTTTACTGCGAGGAGTTCTCGGTTGCCATAGTTCCTCTCTGCAGGGGACAACTTTTTTGAGAAGAAGGCACAAGGCATGGGTTTAGTAGCGTTTTCAGAATACTGGGAGAGAATTGCGCCGACGCCTGTCATGGAGGTGTCCATTTCAACTATAAATCTTTTTTCAGGATCTGGGTGTTGTAACAAGGGGGCTGTGGTAAACGCCTTTTTCAGCATCTGAAAAGCCTGCTCCACCTCGGGTGTCCAGTTGAGTATCTTGAGTTTTCCTTTTAAGAGAGAGGTAAGTGGGGCAGTAATCATGCTATACTGGTTAATAAATCTGCGGTAGAAATTTGCAAACCCAAAAACCTTTGTAGTTCCTTGATGGTCTTTGGAGTAGGCCATGACGTAATGGCTTGGGTCTTCTTGTTGTCCATCTTTATCCCCTCTCTGTTTATAGTGTAGCCGAGGAACTCAATGGCTTGTTGATGGAAGACACACTTTTCAGCTTTTACAAATAAGGAGAAGTCTCTGAATCGTTGGGAGTATTTTGGCCACATGGCACTGGTGATCCTTTTCATTTGAAGAATATATGAGAATGTATACTAGAGCAAACTGGTTCAGGTACTCACGTAGGACTGAACGTCCATGAAACTCTGGAAGACGGATGGAGCAGTAACAAGGCCATACGGCATCACGAGATATTCGTGGATGGCTGGATGTATCCTTGCCTGAGGGTTTTTCCCAGTCTTCCAGTCAATAAAGGGCTGGTGTTGAATCAGCCATGGTCGGCCCAGTATTAGTTCTGCACGACTATTGTTTAATATCAATGGGGAGAATGATTCCTGGTGGTCAGGTTCCACACTAAGAACAATTGGAGTGATTTGAGAGGTTACGTACCCTTTATTTATAGCTTCTCCTGTGACTGCTTGGATGGAGTAGGGAGTTGGAGTCCGTGTCCTTTGGAGACGGTGGGTCTTGACGAACTTTCCTGAAATGAAAATTAACGAAACTGACAATGGTGGTAGCCTCGACATCGAGGCCTCTAAACTTCAAATTCACAGAGATGGTTAGTGGTGTACAGAAGATTGAGGAAGGACCGAACTCACCAATCATTGGTCACAGCTTCACATGCATCAATTTTACGTCTTAAATCTGCAGTAGGTGTAACATATTCCCTTATGTCACTGAAGAGTTTCAGAATATTATTCTTTTTGTCCTCAAGAGAGCCATTTCTGCCAGCTGTTTATCAGTTATGTCAGTTTTTAAGTTCTGTCTTGATTTACGAGATTCTAACTTCCATTGCTCATACTAAGTGGTTAATCTTTTTTCTTTCTTACAGCATTCATCTTTCTGATAAGCAAGCATTATCTCCGTGGGCATATGTGGACATTCTGAACGTCGAGTGAGTTCTTTACTGTGCACTTTATTTTATTTCTTTTGCCTGAAATTCAGGTGTATCTTTATCCTTACGTTCAACTGCTCCATTTTTATCCTTTTCACCTTCTATTTCCATCTGAAGCAGGCTTTCAGATTCCTGTTCATCCGTATCCATTTCCACAGTGAACTCGTTGAATACAGCGTCTCTGCTCCGTAGACCATAACGCTGATTCGGACGTGCAGCAAACCATCACTTTACCATCTTAAGCATGCATGTGCATCGGGGATCTGAACCAGCGAAGGTGAAGCTCTTACTGTAGTGGACCTGTCCAAATGATGGCTGAAACTTTACTGATGATTTGTAGTTTTATCACTTGTCCATTTAGTCTAGAAATCACCGTAAGAGCTGAATGAAGCGATACAAAAATGTACATGAACATTATTAGACATATTCAGCGATTTTCACAAATAATTGTTTCAACTAACAGTATACAAATACACAAACCTTATGCCTTTTCAGGGTGTGCTGAATAAACTTATAAACAGTCCTTTCATGCAGGAGTCCTGTTAAGCCGTCATGAAGTGTTCGCTCTCCTTACCAGTTCTCATTACTTACTCTGAGCACTGAAAACAGATTCTGATTCAAAATAAAAATCCCCCATAAAGAACGGAAATAATCCAATCAATAGACAATTTTAAACATACAAAATATATCAAAAGCAAACAGAAAACAAATAGAGATATTAAAGATAACTCTCTAAAGTCTGTTACATTAAAGATCATAAGCTGGCTTCTATGTCTTACTATTACTATAGCTACATATACAAAAACAGTATTTTTAATGCTTTACAGTAGGGCTAGGCAATATGATATCAGCAGCAAAATTAAATATTACTGTAAAAATATTAGTAGCTGCATTCAGTTTTTTGTTGAATAAAATTAAATTTACAAGTCATTTCAACTTACATTACTTTGAACTGACTTATGTTGGCATGACTTTTTGATCATACAATTTTTAAGTAAAATAATTATGAACAATTATAAAGTTAAAATAATTATTTTAAAGTTAAAAAAATGATGTTGCCTTGGCAACTAACTGAAATAATTTTAAGCTGTGTCAAGTCACCTTTATTTATATAGTGCTTTTAAAAATACAGATTGTATCAAAGCGGCTTAACAGTATTAAAAAGGAATATATGCTGAAAGTAAATCATGAAGGAAAATCATCGGTTGATTTAATGAACATGACAGATATTTGTAGCACAAATTGTTTGTCTTTTTGAGTGGAATTTCCCCAAACCAAGAATGTCTCCCATAATCTCAAATGCAGTAGATTCACTGGGAAAAAGGTGGATAATTTGTAAGCACCGGGGAGGTGCTTCTTTTGCTTTTGAATTTGCGATCACACACACTCTGTGTACATAGAGTGGTTAGTACTGAGCACACATTTTACAAGATAATATATTTGTTAATGATGCTCAGGATCTGTTGTGCACCAAATCCTCTGCCATGGTCTTGTCAGTCAAATGACAGAGGAAGGTAATGTGATCGATGTATGAACACAGTTTAACACCAGTAACACAGATAACCAAAGCAAGCCTAAGGTCCACTATAAACTAATGTGGAAAGTAACATATTGAATGTGTATAGCCTAATGTACATGTCAACTACCTGACACCTGTCAGTCCTGAATCATGAACAATATTTTGTCCTCTAATAATTTACTGTCTCTTTTTAGCTGATTTGGGTTTGTCTTCAGCTGCCATAGCTGGAATAGTTGTTGCTGTTCTGCTGTTGGCTGGACTTTTAGCTGCTGTTGTGATTTACTATCGCCACATGATCTCTGAAGTAAAAAATCAAGAGGGTAAGTATTACCGTGGTATTTCTGCTTAGAACCTTTTGTTTTCATTTTATATTCCCTTTTCCTTCCCCTGCTCTGTAGGAAAAAAATCAATTCAAACATCATTTATTATGGTTTTACCACCGTCATTGCTTCGAACTCAGTAAAAAAATAACTCAATAACTCAAACTCAATTAGATTTTAAATAAATGATGATGTACTCCATCAAGTGTGTGTTTCAGACGTCCATCTATTTGATACGCTTTAGCACCTCCCAAATTTTCAATAAAACTGGGTTTAAGGCAGGGGACACAAATAATACAGCTAAAATTGTTCTTGTAGTGCCGCGTCACAACACGATAAATTCCAGACAGTAAATGGATTCACTGTACTATTTCTGACATAGTCAAGTTGTTTGCAATGGCTACATCAAGCTGTTGTGGTCATGTCACAGGTAACATTATTATTGCTTACACACTGGACTCATCAAAAAATACATTGGCATCAGCTGCATTAAAGAGAAAATAATCACTTAATTCGATATTTAAGTGAATAAAAACAGCCTTCCTTACTGGAGTTCCACAACTATTGACTTTGTTCTCTCTTACCGGACTTGTGTGTGTGTGTGTGTGTGTAAGGAGGGGAAACTCAAAATATTTCTAAATTAAAACACATTTTTTACCCATTTGCATTTGTGTTGTTTACTACTTACACAGTTACTTAAAGTGGAAAACATTGCTATTTACAATGAGCTGAACATGAGCTTCATGAGCTGAAGAGCTGAAGAGAGGAGGATTGTGTTGAATCTCACAAACAGTTGTCTAATAAGTGGATACTGGTCCAAGATGTCCAAATCCTTCCTTTGATCTTCTAACAAGTGCAATGTCTTCAGTTCAGATATGCTAAGTGTAGACTTGCCAGAGACCTCAGCATCTTTGGTAAAAATTAAAAGGTTTCCATTTCACCATCAGCAGGTGTTGAACTTAATTTGCTTTCAGTGACAAACACAAGGCCTGCTGCTGGAGCATTAGTTCATGGATTCTGTCTTTCCTCTGACAATTGACCTCAGGGGTGGGCGGATCGATCTAAATATCGATAGTATCGATGCCAACACTGGTATTGGTATCGGATCGATACAATTGTAATTGAATCGATATTTTAGTTTAAATATCTCTCATCTACGTTCATTATACTTTGCTTGTGTCTTCTACCTCTACAATCCTGAACAAACGCTGCTTTCACATCCTGCCCCACTTTGCTACTCCTCCCCCTCCTGCTGCTCTGCTGTGATTCGTTGTTGTGTCGTCACGTGACTCACTGACACAACGCGCCGAGGAGCAGCGAACAGATTGAGCGAAGCTGAGGGAATGTAATTGCACAGGTATATTTGTTCTTTGTTTGTTCTTCAGTAATAATTGTGTGCACTTTATTTCATTTGCTTTTAAAACCAGAAAAAAGGGAGAGATTTTTTTTTATTCTTTTTTTTTATTTTATTTTAAAAGGCTGTAAAGAAATCATTCTACAGTGCCTAATAACTAATAATTTTGTGGACTTCAATACATTAATAAAAAATATTGCCTAAATAATTGATCATTCATTCACCTCAGAAATAATGACATAGACCTACTGCACTCCCCTACACTTTTTTTTTTTTAAGTAAAAAGTATCATATTGGTATTGGTATCGGCAATACTGACCCTATATGTATTTGGTATCGGATCGATACCAAATTTTGCGGTATCGCCCATCACTAATTGACCTATCGCTAAGCCCCTCCCCTCAAATGCAGATGAACCAAAGGCAGTCGATTATCAGTTGCACGGGGAGTGGAACTCGGACATCTGTAGGTTTCAATGCCATAGAGAAACATCGGAAGATCTGAAGCTTTCATAATTTGTATAGGGTTTATGCTTCAAAAAAGGGAAAATTATGTGCCTGGGGAACCTTGAAACAATGATTCCTGGTATCTTGAGAGGATAGGCAATGGAATTAATTTTAATAAATTTCCTAAACCCAAACAAAACAGAGCAAAATGTCCCGATACATTCACCCCCAATCCCAATGAAGACAAAAACGTTTGTTTTCTGATTGTCATACTTTCATTAAGTTACAGCTTTATTGGAAAGCAGAACATACAGTAAATGTTATCTTGTGCTTTAGTGAGGTATCTCTGGTTAAAACTAGCTAAAGTTAAAGTTAGTGAGTCCATTCAAACCTAAATAGCGGACTAATTAACAATAATAAAATGATTTCTTGGCTGACACGCCTCTGCAGCATCACGTGGTGGTCGGGGACAGTGCCTCTGGACTGGCAGACCGGGGTGGTGGTCCCTCTTTTCAAGAAAGGGGACCGGAGGGTGTGTTCCAACTACAGGGGGATCCCACTCCTCAGCCTTCCTGGGAAAGTCTATGCCAGGGTACTGGAGAAAGGAATTCGGCCGATAGTCAAACCTTGGATTCAGGAGGAACAATGCGGTTTTCGTCCCTGTCGTGGAAAACTGGACCAGCTTTATACCCTTACCAGGGTGCTGGAGGGTTCATGGGAGTTTGCCCAACCAATCCACATGTGTTTTGTGGATTTGGAGAAGGCATTCGACCGTGTCCCTCGTGGCCTCCTATGGGTGGTGCTCCGGGAGTATGGGGCCCTCTGTTAAGGGCTGTCCGGTCCCTGTATGACCGGAGCAGGAGCTTGGTTAGCGTTGCCGGCTGTAAGTCAGACTTGTTCCCTGTACATGTTGGTCTCCAGCAGGGCTGCCCTTTATCATCGTCCTGTTTATTATTTTTATGGACAGGATTTCTAGGCACAGCCAAGGGCCGGAAGGTGTCCGGTTTGGGAACCACATGATTTCGTCTCTGCTTTTTGTAGATGATGTTGTCATGTTGGCTTCATCGGGCCAGGACCTTCAGCATGCACCGGGACGGTTTTCAGCCGAGTGTGAAGCAGCTGGGATGAGAATCAGCACCTCCAAGTCCGAGGCCATGGTTCTCAGCCGGAAAGGGGTGGATGATAGGAGATAGAGATAGGGTGAGGAGCTCGGCCACTCGGGAATAGCTCTGAGTAGAACCGCTGCTCCTCCACATCGAGAGGAGTCCGCTGAGGTGGCTCGGGGATCTGTTCGAAGACTGGTGGCCCACCCAATCAGATTAATAAAAACAATTTATTTTTTTAAATTTTAATAATAACGAATTAATAAATAATTTAATTTTAATAGTTTCCTGAGGACATTTAAGTACAGTAGCTACGAAAAATAGCTACAAAATAAAAATATTATGTCGGCATATCACGTGTCAGTCCAGTGATGCTATCACGCAACACAGCTCGTTCTCTTGTGAATTTTTTTTCTGCACGGGCCGGCCAAACACTCTCCGTCCGCGCACTGACTTAAAAGTGGTGTAACGCCACTATTACACTGTGAAACACACATACTCCGTGTGCAGTGCGTGACTGATGCACGACTGTAGGCTACCACAAACACATGCTACACCACACTTGTATTTCAAATCCAGAAGTTATCAGAAGTTACCAGAAGTTATCAAAAGTTATTATTAAAAAAGTAAAAAAAAAAAGGTTTGTCAGCATTGTGATTCTCTTTATACATATACACTCTTTAATAGACGTTTTAACACAATTTAAACAACGTATTAAGCGCTACTTATAAAGATTTATATATTAAGTTGCTCAAACAAGTGGTAAAATATTTAACCATGTAGTACTTATATTAAAATCGCAAACATTTCAAATTAAAACTTGAAATTGACAAAAACAGCCGACTATCATGCCTTTTCTTTTGCATTTAAGTTTTAATACAATAAATATTGCATGTCACAAAGAAATTGTTTTTTCACCTCTACCATGAATGAGACGAGAGTTGTTCATTATGTCGCCTTGTTGAAGTAAATTTTATTTTTCCTTGCTTTACCCCGGTCCTAAAGTAAAAAAAGATGACTGTGTAAAAGAGTATAATTAAATTAAATGCATTTATGGTGAGATTACTACATTTTATTTAATTAAACGCATTTATGGTTTATGGTGAGATTTATTATATTTTCATGTCAATCTGTGTTCATTTTGACCACGAACAATGCACTGTCAGCCTGTCACTTTAATTCAGCGCATGCAGCACATCAGAAATAGACTCGGTGCGGAAACGATCTCTGCACTGCACCGCTTATTTCTTAAGCTACTTTTTGTAATGTCTGTTTGATGCTTTACACCAAAATGACATTTAGTTATATTTTGGGAGTAATTTCTCAGCCAAATTTGATGTGCGAATACTTTGTGAATATTTAGATTAATTAATTGCCACATCACATAATTAATTAAATAAAAAATTGTAATGCACAAACCCATGTGTCACAAACCCAGGAAGAAACTCATGGTAGTCTCTGCCAGCTATTCTTTCATGTTAACTGAATGTATTCTCACCTTATTCCAGAAGTGTCTGATCCCATGTGGAGTTGTACAGCTGCAGCTCACCTTCAGTCATGAATGCTGGGGGGGGGGGGGGGGGGGGGGGTCTGAACTAGCTAATGCATGAAATCAGCACCCTGTTGAGCTAGACTGGCACAAAGTATTTTATTTCAACAATATGCCAAAACATGTTCTTTGTAAAGTTAAGCTTGATCTTCTGAACATTTCTGTTCTATTTCCATGTGTGTCTGTAACTGTTGAGATAGTGTCAGTGACGGAAGGAAGAACTGTCGCTCTACATACTGGTACTAAACTACAGAACGGTGAAGAGATAAAGTGGTGGTTCGGACATGACAACAATCCCATAACCCAAAACAGTGGATGGACCAATACAGACGGAGATATAAATTGTGATGTTACTGATGAGAGATTCAGAAACAAAGTGCAGCTGGGTGGTAAGACTGGAGATCTCATTATCAGTTATATCAGGACCATTCACTCTGGAGTCTACAGAGTACAGATCTCCGGCAAAACCAGAAAAACCAAATACAAGAAGAGATTCTTTGTTACTCTCAATGGTGAGTAGATCAATAATCATGCACTGTGTGAACAATTTAGATGATCTGATCACAAATTCCCAGTACATTATAACGTTACTGTTAGATTTCATTGTTATTCATTGCTAAAATAAAAATGTAAGATATAAAGTCGTAACATTACCAGAATACCATTTTGATGTATGGTCCAAAAAATTCAAAAGAATTGTGTCCAAACCACAACTATAATGATTACGACACAGAACGATATAATTGGAATAACTTTCAAAATATTTTTTTCAGCTGATGAGCGATAAAAATATTGTCAGCCAATCACAATCTATTCTGCTTTGAAGAGCTCGAGCACTTAAAGCTCGAACCGACAAAATGCAGCGTGTGCTTATAATAAACAGAACAATATTGTGCTTTTGTGTGGATGCTAATATAGTTATTTTTATAGTTATTGTTATTAGTGTGAATGGGACTAAAAGAAGTAATATTGCAGAAGAGAAGTAGAAATGTTTTGAGAGAAATCACAATATTACAAGAAAAGCTGTGAAGATGAATCATAGGTAATTTAGATTTCAGATGACCTGAAACTATGAACATTGAGTGAAGAAAAAGAAATGCTGAAAATGCTAATTAAATCAATTCACACTTTATTTATTTATTTGTGTTTCTGTGTGTTGCTTTGACATCAAGTGATGAAAGTGCGAGTAAAGGTTGAAGATTCTGTCACTCTAGAGACTGATATTGAAATCCAGGAAGGAGATCTGATACTGTGGACCTTTGGAGTTAAAAATGGTCTTGTTGTTAAAGCTGAATCAGGAAAAACTACTATTAGTGAGAGCTTCAGAGGCAGACTGCAGCTGAACGATCTGCTGGTCAATGGGTCTCTGACCATCACAAACATCACAGATGCAGACTTTGGACATTTTCAACTACAGGTCCTCAACAACGAACGGAACAGATTCAGGAGATTCAATGTGATCAAAGGTGAGTAGAACAACATTTACTCTAATTAATACACATTTAAACAACAGTTCTGGTCATCCACTTGTATGTGCTTGTTCATCCCAGGTTATATGTGTAATGTGATCTGTAAGGGTGTGACTTTGTGCTGGTACCTTGGCTAGTTAAGGCCTGTCATGGATAAATAAATATGACACTATGGGGTTCACGTCATGTATTTTGTGCACTCTTGTTATTTTAAATGTAAATGTGTGCCAAGCATGCTTCCAACAGAACTGATGACGTCTAGATGAAAACAACAACTTTTTAGAATGCCACAAACACAGCGCAGGTCATGTGACAAGAACCATCCAATCAGCTTCACCCTTCCATAACAACACCGAAAGTTCAGATGAAGGAACAGCTGATCATAGCTGGAATAAACAGAGCTGTATGATTTGTAAAGTGTCTAGTATTTTGAAACCAACTGAAGAAACAAGCAATGAATGGAGATGCATAAGTATGTGAATATGTATTTGCCAACTGTAGTTTACTGCATATTTTCATTATCCAAACAGTCATTACCTTACAGCTAGCCAAAATACTTTCTTTGCAACTGATTAATATTCACCTGTAGACAGATATGTTCTGAGTCTAGCTACTTATCTTAGCGACTTTAGCCGATATTAATGGAGACAGTGCAAGGTTGCTTAGTTCACCCGCTCACTACATGGACTCCTGCACTACACCCACTGTTGCACTTCACCCTGGACTACAGTTCCCATCACCCATTGCACTAATTGCACACACAGCTGAAGGCACTGATCACACACACACTGCTGAATATGCTGATTGCACACAGCTGTACCCACCACACACTCACCATATAAACACGCACTCAGACAACTTCAGACTGCCCAGTATTGTATGCGCTTATCGTTAGTTAGCTTATAGCTACCCTACATTACAGCAAGCTCCTGAGCCCACATTTTCCACACATTTTATGATGTGAACGGTGATGGCAAGTCCCTATCGTAAGTCATTCTTCAAATCATTTACTCAAAGGATTCGTTCAAAATGGCTTATTCAGTTAGAAAGGAAGCAAGTAACAGTCTTTATGAACGGATCATTGAATCATTGACTCACTCGATTAATTCAAACACAGGTTCATTTATGAATGAAACAACACAGTGTTGCTCTGAGATGCACAAATGTCTGCCTCTGGCTTTATTTGACAAAAAAAAATTGTATAAATGTAATGTTACTCCTTATCTGTTGTGTTAAATTCAATATCACATTTGTGATGACGCTCACAGGAGAATGTCACTTTTGCTTGTGTGATATTACAGAACTGTTTTGTATCTTATTAATATAAAAAACAAAAACCCATACCGGGGCGTAAATTTCGTCTAACAGTTGTGGGGCACAATAAACATAAAAATTCTCAAGAGCAATTTCTGGGGACAAATAACCCAGCTAAAATTCAAGAGTTCAAGTTTAAGATTTTTATTTGTCACATACACAATTATATAGAGCAATATGACCAAGAGTGAAATTTTAGTCCGGTCCACTCCATGCATGGACAGTGCAATTATTAAAGAATACAACACATATGAAAATATACATAAATATAGCTATGAAAGAATTAAATAAAAGTAAACAATAAAATATGAAATTAAAGTACACTGTAGTTTTAAATATTGAGATACACAGGAATGTACAAGAGGCTAATGTGCAAACAGGTTGACACTGTCAGTATGTCAATGTGAGATAGTGAATGATGAATATCTTACTGATAAAGTGAACATTAAGTGGAGACATGAAGATATTAAGAGGCTGGTTTTGAGTTTAGGAGCCTGATGGTCTGGGGGAAGAAACTCCTCCTGAGTCTCTCGGTTTTTGCCATCAGGCTAAGGAAGCACTTACCAGATTTCAGCAAAGTGAAAAGATGGTTACTGGGGTGGGTGGAGTCCTTGATGATTTTAACAGCTCTGCTTCTGCAGCGTTTGAGGTAGATGTCCTGTAGAAAGGGGAGAGCAGACCCGGAGATGCGCTCAGCTAAGCGCACAACTCTCTGCAAGACTATTAATGCAGCAGGAGACCGGGCCACATTAGACCACGTCAAGCTGTTGCGGTCGCGCCATGACCGCGTTCGTGTTCGTTGTAGACATTACTATCTGCCACAGTATTGCCAAGTCCACGCCGCGACCCCAATAATGTGTATTTCAACCCCAGGTTTTTGTTGTGAACACTTGGCAACCCTTTCTATCAAGCAGGTAACATTATTATTACTAACATAACGGACTCATCAAAAAATACATTTGAATCAAGTATTAAAGATAAAATAATCACTTCATCCGTTGTTTAAGTGAATAAAATAGCCGACAGCCTTACTTACTGGACTCCCATAACTATTGATGTCTCTCTCACATGACGTGTGTGTGTGTGTGTGTAGGTGACATAAAAGAGCAAAGCAGGCATTTAGACCAAAGCACTGAGAGGCAAGGGAGGGGGAGACTAAAAATCTTTCATAACTTAAAACGCACAGCTTCATATTTTGTCATGTTTTGTTTAATGTTCTGTTGTTTCAGCATGTATAGAGACAATCAAGTGGAGCTGTAACATCATACATGTGTAGATTTATATAAAGCAGAACAGTTTTTTTCCTGTTCTTTTTAATTTCTGTGATCTCTATTTTCTTTAAGCTTCCGAAGAAGAGTGTGAAATCTAGGATGAGCAGCAGGGGATGAGTTCACCTCAGTAAGACACGCCCACCACTGTCAATCTTTGTGACATCATCAACTGAACAATATCCCTGCATCTCAATGTTCATACTATTCATCCTAAACCATATGTGAGATTAGGATAAGTGTGTCTTAAAGCATAGAAAAAGAGTATGCCAAAATTCCCTGGAAAATCTACTATTTCAGATTGATTTTTGAAGTGTGGATCGCACACTCTAATGGTTAAAATGAAGGATTCAGTCCAGAATTACAAACACGAATAAAAGGCGTTAGAAAAACTACAAATGTGTACAAAAGTTATAAACATAGACGAAATAGAAACAATGTAATGATCGTTTTTTTGTACTCTGAAAAGAGTAAAAACGGTGTTAAAGTTGTAACGAATTAAATACAAAGAAAACTAGGTTACTGATTATTTATCTAAAACAACCAAACAAGCCAAAAACTATCAGATACGTTCGTTAAGCAACACGTGTCCAAGCTTGTAGCATTACAATTTAAAAAGGTGTTTTGTTGCCAGCTAGAAAAGAAATCTAGGTTACAGAGTTTATAGCATTTGTACTTTACCTCCAACAAACAAACAAACAAAAAAAGAAGCGAATGTAAAGCAACAATACAAACCAGTATTATACAATAAATATCTGATTTAAACCATGTCTATGCCACTGTTGATTATATGGGAGAGAAAAAAACTCCAAAAGATCATAGAAATGAGTTCATGCTGAGCAAAACTGAAAGAATTTACTGAACCGATTTGTTCCTCTCCTGCGATTGTTACTTCTGCACTCTTTTTTTATTCACAAACAGAAGTGAAACATAAAACATGATATTGAGTATCAGTTTTAAATCTAATTCAAATAACCAGTCACAGTAACTGATCGGCTCATAGACTAATTTAATGTGACAACTACGAAAATGAAATGCTAGAAATTACCTTAAATTGGCTA
This sequence comes from Carassius carassius, assembly GCF_963082965.1. Classification (NCBI taxonomy): domain Eukaryota; kingdom Metazoa; phylum Chordata; class Actinopteri; order Cypriniformes; family Cyprinidae; genus Carassius; species Carassius carassius. The sequence goes on along the minus strand of NC_081782.1, from coordinate 333,112 downwards.
AATGCATGTTAGATATATATATATATATATATATATATTTTAAATAAAATAAAAATTAATTTATGCATTTAGCAGATGCTTTTATCCAAAGCGACTTACAGTGCATTCTGGCTATCAATTTTTATATATCATGTGTTCCCGGGGAATCGAACCCCCAACATTGCGCTTGATAGCGCAGTGCTCTACCAATTGAGGTGTGTGTGTGTGAGAGAGAGATCAATCCAAGCTAAATCCTAGCCATCTTCAAGAATTGGCTAAGAATGCATCTCTTCCATCTTTATTTGACCCTCTAACTCTAGCACTATTATAATTCTATTCTAAAGAAAAAAACAAGTGTCCCTTTTACACTTGCACTCTGTTAATTTAGTGCTTGTTTTCTTAAAAATATTAAATAAAGGAAAAATAAAATAAATTACAAATTAAGCATCTAACACTAGATTGTTCTGTTTTTCTTTTTATTTATTATATAATAAAACAACCTTGCTACATGTACTGCATTAAGCTAACTGAGACTGATATAGTACTTGCGTGTTGATTGCTTCTATTGTCATCATTTGTAAATCGCTTTGGATTAAATCATCTGCTAAATGAATAAATGTAAAATTAATATAGAAATAGAGGGAAGTCATGGCTTAATGGCTAGAGATTTGAACTTGTAAGCCAATCTCGGGCCGGCAGGAACTGTAGGTGGAGGGGAGTGAATGTACAGCGCTCTCAATACCACGACTGAGGAGCTCTTGAGCAAGACACCGAACCTCCAGCTGCTCCCCGGGTGCCCACTGCCAGTGTTGGGGAGTAACTAGTTACATGTAACGGCGTTACGTAATTTAATTACAAAATTAATGTAACTGTAATTAGTTACAGTTACTAAGAAAAAATGAGTAATTAAATTAGTTACTTATGAAATTTTTAACGATTACAAAGGGGATTACATTTGAATATTTACACACATCCACATACAGATTTAACTGATTTCTTTCCCAAATTGCACGGACTATTATGAGACATACGCCCTAATAATTTCCGGGATGCGGAAATACAGTCTGGTTTATAGAATCCAATCATAAAAACGAAATGCCTAACGCGGACGGAATGTGCCACATTTTGGATGACTAAATCAAAAGTAGGTCAGTATACTTGAATCAAAACATGACATCGACTAGTGTCTGTGAATATTAAGCTCCAAAAATGCAATATATGACTCCTGCACGTTCCGCGTGTCTGTGGAAATCAGGCGCGGACTGGACATCGGGAGAACCGGGACAATTCCCGGTGGCCTGGCAGTCGATTTGGTCCTCTATTTTAATATCATTATTGTATAATTGCCTGCCGAATGTACTAAAGCGATCATTTGCGAATCTGCCATTTAATAATTAAATCTCTAAAAAGTCATGAAGTGTTAGTCATGACTCGTGCGCTCTCCGCGCCTCCGCCAAACGGTTTGGATCAGACTCAGAGTAATCAATGCGAGAGAGAGAAAATAGAGTGGACTGTGGAAGCGCACAGCTGGAGCAGAGAAGCAGAACTACTGTTCAGGGTTTCAGGTCAGTTTCATCTGTAAAGATGCTTTTTTGTCTTTGTTTTTTTTATTTATTTGATCAAGCAGCAGCACGTTGCTCATCAGTCATCACTCAAAATACTATTTAAAGGACATCATTATTATAAACGTTATTATTAACGTTTTATTATTTTACTATAAACCCAGAGAAAATGTTTAGCTACTATTGTTTAACTGTGGTAACCAAAAATGTAAAATTATTTTACAAATGTATTTATTTAAAAATAAATACAAATCCATTTGCAAAATAAAAAACAAAACAAGGTTATTGTATTTTTATATAGGCTAATAAAAGCATGTTCAATTTTTGTAAGGGAAAAACATGACTCGTGTACAGTATTAGGATTTTTCTATAAACATATTGTAGTATTGTAGAGTATTGTAAAGTATAATTTTGAGAAAACTATCATCATATCATATACAAAGAGACAGCAGTTTAAAAAAAACACCAATGTTTCAGGAGTTTATTATACAGAATATGACACATGCTTATTAGATAACTGTATTTGAATTGATATATATGCTTTTATTTATTATTATTTAATTTTCACAAATTTAGAAAAGTAATCAAAAAGTACTCAAAAGTAATTAGTTACATTACTTTAATAAAGTAATTGAAAAAGTTACACTACTATTACATTTTACACAGGGTAACTTGTAATATGTAACCTATTACATTTCCAAAGTAACCTTCCCAACACTGCCCACTGCTGCCCACTGCTCCGGGTGTGTGTGCACGGTGTGTGTGTGTTCACTGTTGTGTGTGTGATCTGAAATGTCTGCAGACTGGTGTGTGCTGTGAGGATGGAGGAGTCCACAGCGGCATCCTGGAAATGGTCCAGTGACACGGATGAGACGCCCATCACTCCAGCTCTCACTGTCTCATCAGGACCAGATGCAGCTGTGGTCTCTTCATCCTCAGTGACCCCAGTGCAGCGAGAGCATCTAGAGAAAGACCAAAAGACACTGAGAATGTGATTATGGTAAGGTTTGTTCTGCTGGTTTCTGTTTATACAATGAATGCTGACTTTTAGAAGCTTCCAAAGCACCGTCAACAAATGTCATGTAGTTTTTACCTGAAGTGATTGACAGTGCTCTTATTACAGGGGCCTACAATCCCCTGATCAACCTGGAGAAAAGAGCTTTGCTCAAGGATATACTGGTGTGGTTCTGAACCAGCAACCCTCTGCTCACCAGTTCAGTGGTTTAGCCCATTACAAAAGCAATAAATCTACAACAACAGAAAAATGCGTGTAATTGTAATCATGAAATTAACTTTGGCAAGAAATGTAAAGCTGACAACATGAGATGTAAAATGTTTCACTCTGTGTAAATGTAGCGGTTGAGAGACCTGAACACATTAGTGTACTCCGCTCAGGGGCCACACACATAACCTCCATAAATCTGGTCAAAGATGCCAAATCATGCCCCGAGCTTGTGTCAACAGATCGTGTCTGAGAGGAATCTCCCATGGAGGGCTGGCTAGGTCCCAGAACCACAACTGAGTGGGCTACCAGCAGCAAGCACGATCATACTCTGAACAGGATTACTGGGAGCAACCGGACAGGGGGAAAAGCATCAAGATTGGTCTTGGTTCCCTGAATAGGGAACGATATGCTGCGATGGTAAATAAATTGGCGTGATGGTATAAGAGCTTCAAACACCGAAGGGGTTCCCAAAGCGATGACGTCATCACAGCATCTCATTCCCTATTCAGGGAACCAAGGTTACATAATCAACCGAGATGTTACCCTGGCAACAAATCTGTGTGTATATTATTATTATTATTATTTACTTCTATTTAGGATTTTAAGTGTACTGCCTTAATGTTTTAATATTTGCATTGTTTTATAATAATAATAATAATAGTAATAATAAAAACACTGTATAAAAGGTTTTAATCTATCGTTTGTTTGTTTTTTGTCAAGTGACGTGAAAGCATTGGATAGAGAAATTAATTTACAAGATTCCTTACAAACCGGTGCATATTCATTATTATTATCATCGTCATAATCATCATTATTATAATTATTATTTACTCTTACAGTTATTGCTTTTCTGGTCTCAGATTGTAGCTTTTTACTTCTTACAGTTTATAAATGTATGCGTTTCTATCATGATGGATATTTTCTAAACACTGAATGTGGGCACAAAGGTAATAACTCCAGTCAAAGCTGATAAGACTGCATAGTGAACTCGAACCTGAAGACTTGTCAGACAACAGACGAGGTGAGCTAATCACAGACTGAAGACCCAGGTAAACAATTAATTAATCCTTTCTGTATATTATAGCATTTTAGTTTTGTATTGTTTGTAGTGTGATCAACTTTTGCGTAAGTACTAGGGAAGAAAGATAATAGTTTAATTATATTTGATCAAATGAACGAAATGACTCGAAAAAACGATTCGTTCATTTTGCTGAACGAGACACAAAGGTCGGAGTCGGTAAAATGATCCGAGAACTTCCCATCGTTTGTCATCATTTGTCAACTTGAAGGTACGCCCCTCTCTTGCAGTCTGCAGCGAGACTCTTCTCCAAGTGGGAGCGGCTTCTGACGAAGGAATGGAGAATCAGCGAAATAGCAAAATATTAATTCATCTCCATAAATCATTCGTATTACATTCACGGCTCTTTGAAAACACGCAGTTTATAATATTGTTTTCTCTGTTGATTCTGGGAGGTAAGTGGATTTATGTTATTCTTTTAGTTCCGTTTATGATACTTTCGGTTTCAGACATCAGCTTAAGTCTTCAAGCGTTTAAAAGCGAAACCAACATTTATAAATAATGTGGCAAAGTTTTAAAACAAATGCAAGTAGCTTCTCAATCAGCCGTCGATATCTGCCGAAAATATTCACCCAGACGGTGTAGCTATTATGATGTTTAATAAACAGTCAGCCTGTGCTAGATTATTGACCAAAATTTGCTCGGAATGAAACCTGCTGCATTCCATGGAGTTAATGCGCGTGTGTGATATATGTGACAGGAAAGCGTTTGTACAGGACATTTGAGTGCCTCCCTCCAGCCATAAAAATGTTATCTCGTGCAGCCACAGGACAAGAGGTACAGTCGTAGAAATCCCATATAAGAATAAAAGGGGACGTGGGCGTTTCCCACGGATATTGCGGAATTATGGAAGCATATGGGTAGCATTATTCAATTTGGAATGCAATATGTAAAATGGCAATGCATTTCTGTATTTACATTTACATTTTCCAATACATTTGTGCAACGTTTGGTGCAAAATGAAAATGAAAATTAAATTACATAATTTTCATTTGCCATTTCATACACCAGTTTTAATATGTAAAATGAATACTAATTTTAACACTTTATAAATTGCAAAATAAAATGAAAATGTATTACAGAAATGATAAGATATGTATAACATGTTCAAACAAAAACTGTGGGAAAATGATCATTTAAATGCTATTTTTCTTAAATGCATTAACACACACAGTCAAGACACTTACGATTGCATTTTCATTCAATGTCCTGCAATGAATGTAGCAAAATTCAATGTGCACATTGAAAATGCATTCCTAGCCGATCACGTGTCCGCCCCCCCCCCGCGCCACGTCAATCACTGCGTGAACAAGGCGGGGCTTGCAGAAGGTCAAGAGACTCAAATCTCAAGAAGAGGATTCAAGTGAGAGAACATGGACAAGACCGTTGGTCCGTGTATGTTTTGATCATTTTGGTTTATGGCTTCAATATTTCATTTGCACTTGTGGGCGGAGCTGAAACGCTGCTTTCATCTGATTGGTCGAATCGCTCCAGCTTCAGCTCGGTCTTTTCATTCTTTCAGGCAGAATAAGAGTCAGTGTGAGTGGAGCACTGTAATGTCTGAAACTACACTCACTGTTAATTAGCATAATATCTGAATCAGATGTAGCTGGGCACATAATTCGTGCTGCTACGACTTGCAAGAGACCCCGTTAAATTATTTCTAGGTTGTATACTGTATTGTATAAATATTGTCCCACTGATAAAAATAGTGCAAATAGTTCTGTCTCCTTGGATAACAGTGAAGTGGAAATAAATATAGTTAAATTTATGAAATAAAATTAAATAGGATTTTTTGGGAAGGTAAGTCTGGCCAGTTATACAGCAACACGAGTCAGACGAGTCTGAAGATCTGAGCTGAATTTGGTGAAACATTAAAGTTCTAGTCTGTGTCAATTACTCTCATAATAAATAATAATAATAATGTTACCCATATTTTTCGGTATAAATTGCATCAGTCCAAAAATACGTCATGACGAGGAAAAAAACATATATAAGTCGCATTTATGCAGAACCAAGAGAAAACATTACCGTCTCCAGCCGCGAGAGGGCGCTCTGGGGTAGGCTACAGGAGCACTGAGCAGCACAGAGCTAATTTTACTATTTTTATTTAGAAATGTAACTATATAAATTTTTACAATTATTTATTAATGTCACACACACATACCTAGTGCCTTATGAGTTAAAATAGTCTTGTCCATGTTCTCTCACTTGAATCCTCTTCTTGAGATTTGAGTCTCTGACCTTCTGCAAGCCCCGCCTTGTTCACGCAGTGATTGACGTAGCGCGGGGGGGCGGACACGTGATCGGCTCGGAATGCATTTTCAATGTGCACATTGAATTTTGCTACATTCATTGCGGGACACTGAATGAAAATGCAATCGTAAGTGTCTTGACTGTGTGTGTTAATGCATTTAAGAAAAATAGCATTTAAATGATCATTTTCCCACAGTTTTTGCTTGAACGTTATACATATCTAATCATTTCTGTAATACATTTTCATTTTCATTTTGCAACTTATAAAGCGTTAAAATTAGTATTCATTTTACATATTAAAACTGGTGTATGAAATGGCAAATGAAAATTATGTAATTTAATTTTCATTTTCATTTTGCACCAAACGTTGCACAAATGTATTGGAAAATGTAAATGTAAATACAGAAATGCATTGCCATTTTACATATTGCATTCCAAATTGAATAATGCTACCCATATGCTTCCATACGCAATACTCTGGGTTTTTGTGCTTTATTCTATGGTCTGTCTGAATACTGGATTCTGATTGGCTGGTAAGCATGTAGTAAAACTGTGTAATGCACAGGTAGTTACAAGTCAGTTTAATCACTGTTCTGTATTAATGCACTGCCTTTAATCGATGCACACACACACACACACACACACACACACACACACACACACACCGAGAGAGAGAGAGAGAGTCAGAGATTGCAGATTGCACCATATTTTGATTTTTGATTTACAAAACCAAATGTAGAACACACAAACTTGTCGTCAACGCTTCCCTGCACGATTTTTATTAATACAATAGCCTAGATATTAGATCACTACATTATATTTCTCAGCAACGAGATGGTGCTCTTTTTGAAGTAATTGATTGTTTGTGTAGAGACACACACAGACGCAGCAGCACACACAACTGTCTGTCCTCTCTCTATCTCTCTCGATAATTATTTCAAATAAATGTGATCTTACCGCACTATAACATCTCTATCTGATCTGAAGCTGGCAGAATAACAATTCATAACTGATGAAGATAACTGTTATTTTTACCCTTCTGGTCAAATATTGCAATGCAAAGAGCAGTACTAGTGTGGTGAGATGACCTGAAGAGGTCAACAGTAACCAGGCGAAAGGGGTCATGAGGTGACTTTGATCAACAGGCACATCTTTATTCAGACGGGGTCAAAAATATTAAAACATCACATAAACAATCTTTGATGCAATACAAGTAAATAAGAAACAACGAAAAGAGAACCATAAATGGCCAGAGATTACCTAGAAAGTGAAGACAGAAATAGCACAAAAGCAAAAAGTGTTCTACACAGAAAAACAAAGATAAAGTGATCAAACCCCACACAATCCCAGCCACCTCAACACCACCATCCACACAGTGAGGGAAACTCAGTGACCACCACTGACTCAAGAAACCAAACCTAAACCTACAAAAGAAAAGAAAAAACAACTTAATTAACAATGGACAAAACAGGTAACACAAGTCAGCATCATAACACAGTCACTAATCGAGTATCTTTGGGGCCTAATATCTTCTCTGCCACTCGGGTTCCAAATTCACAGAGCAAAAGAAACAAAAAAAAGATAACAAAAGTATTAAATCTAAAGTAAATGGTAACCATGCATCCCTTAAAGGGAAAACACAGTCCATTACAACAACAACAACATAGTTGGGGTTTGCGGGGCCCCGGTTCAGGTTGTAGCAGTGGGCCCTGTTTAAAAGTGTTTAATTTGTATGTTCGTTCTGTTTATTTGTTCATCAACATGCCCGCCACGTCCCAGAATGCAATGCAGCGCCCAAGCCTTATACTTTAAGAGACAATGAATGCATCCAATATAATACACATACAACTTTTTTCTCAACTGTTTACTTTAATAACTGACAGTTTTTTCGAACGTACTATCCAAGACGTGTATTTTCACATATTTTTTGATGTATTTGTCAGTACAAGAGCAAAAACAGACAAATCCTGTGTTCAAGTGTTTTGAGACGCCTGAACACCAGAACACCGCGATGCTGAAGTCGGCTCTTACACATCCTTTTCTGTTTGTTTAAACTGCGATTTGTTTTTGTTCGTTCAGGTGCAGGAGGAACTTAAAGGAGAACTTTGCAAACGAGAGCTCGGTTCAGTGTTGCTGTCTGTGATACACGGCTTTCTCTCTCGTGCGCACCGAACACAGTGCGAGTAACCAGCTGCTCACTTCAGCTTTTCCGCCTCTTGTGTTTGAATGCTTTAAAGTCTTTTTAAAGGTTACATTTGCAAGTGGCAAGGCTTAATAACACGTGAAAATGATGCGCTTTCGTGACGACACACAGCTGCGTTCTGTCAACTGTCCTGAGCATCTCTTTAGACTGACCTCAGCCAGACGGTTGAGATCGACTAGTAAAGGTGGGATGTTTTTTCCTATTGAAAGAGCGATCATATCTCACAGTCATACCGTCTCTGTACCGTCACTTTTTTTTTTTTCACTCACTTCACTTCACTTCACTTCACTCACACTTATTATTGTGATGCTGGGGGTTGTAAATAGTTCCTTCAAAAGTAGAAAAATATGCTATAATAAGTTTAGAGATTCTAAGATATTTTAGTGAAAAATCACAGAACAGCGCTGACAACTGCGTTCCTCTGTGCGCACGATCTTCACAGAGTTTTCGTGCCACAATGCAGCTGCGCGAACATGGGAGCTCGATATAATAATACACATCCGATCGTCTAATTGCCTGAACGTCCAAACCATAAAACAAATACAACTGACAAAGTTTAGTGAAGACTCAAGGCTCACCGTTCGCGAGCCATCACTATGTGTTGAACCGGCGTTCACCTCCGTGTTTTGCTTTTATGCCACTGACTGGTAGAATCATGTGGCTACACACGCTTTTAAGGGGGAAGTATTAACAGGAGATAACAGAAATAACCGACATGGGAAAATTACATCGGTTAGAGGTTCTAAATTCGAACATTTTCGATTAATCGTCCAGCCCTAATATTAACATTTGTGACGAGTGGAGGGGGGGGGGCAAGAGCCGTGGGAACGGAGCAAGGTCTCACTCACCAGTCTCGAGTCCCACGGAGGAGATCGGAAAGATACAAAAGAGGAGCGAAGACAGTGAAGGATGAGAGAGGACCAGGCCTGGGTTTTATTTTGTGTTTAGTTTTTATTTGTGCGCGACAGTCATCCGCGAGAGGCTGTCAGGCTGTTTTGTACTTATTTGATTATTGGAGTCTCAGGACCATTCCACCCATCAACCACCAGATGTCACCATATCATCACTTGGACACTAGCACCTCTCATACTGTTGTACCACACCCGAACTACATCTCCCATGAGTCACTGCATCACAATCACCTTGCCACACCTGCACCTCATTCATCAGCCAATTTCCTTGCCACACCTGCACCTCATTTACACACACATATAAGCACCACAATCACTCTCACTCACTGCAAAGTTTTGTCTAGCCTGTCTGACATTTCCGAGCGTTTTTCCCATGTGTTTGTTATTCCATTGCATTTAAAGGGGTCCTATTATGCTCTTTTACAAAGCTTTGATTTTGTTTTGAGGGTGTACTAGAACAGGCTCTCATACTAGGTTGCTCAGTTAGCTGGGCCTGTGTGTTGTGATTGGTTAGCTGGGCCAGTGATTTAAACTGGATTATTGTAATTACTCTAAGCTCGTCTGTCTTTGGAAAGCTAGCATTTCTCCAACACCGTGATAACACTCGCTGCCTTCTCTAGTGCAGCTCGACCAGGTCTCCTCCCATTCATCAGTATTTGTGATGTCACATATCCTGGAAAATATGCATTGTAGTCCAAACGAGTCTTTAGGTGTAGTTTTTTTTAAAAGTGATTTCTGTTAAATAAATAAAATATCTCCTTTTGAAGTGGACTTTTGAGCTTTGAAACTTTGCAGATCTTTTTTATCCTCAAACAGCAACAATACAGACTAACTCAAGTTGAAAGAGTGGAAAACCATAATAGGACCCCTTTAAAATCCTTTAGCCGTTGATGATCCCTTACTTATTTATTTAACATCACAACTCACATCACATGGAATACTCTGAGAAGAATAAATGGAGGCTTATGGTTTGTCATCTCTTTAGAACATTGTTTTGTACTCTTTCAAACCAGTTAAACAAGTTATTTCAACAAACTGATTTGTTTGACTCAAATGTTTCCAGCTGAATCTGTTCACTGAGGTTACTAAACTAATCTATTTCTATAATAATTCATTTATGTTCTACAGGTGTTTGTAATGCAGAAACAGAAGAGACAATGAGAGTGATGGAAGGAGATCCTGTAATTCTACACACTAATCTTTCTGAAATAATGAACGATGATACAATACTCTGGGGATTTGGACCTAAAGAATCAGTCATATCTACAATAACTAGACAGAGCGACTTGACCTCATTCTTTGTCACAGAAGAAGTGAGTTTCGCAGGCAGATTGCAGGTGGACCAACAAACTGGCTCTCTCACCATCAGAAACACCAGGAAGATACACTCGGGACAATATAAACTAACAATCTCTAGCAAAAGGACCACATCCAGGATATTTCATGTAAATGTCACTGGTGAGTATCGCAAGATAATCTCTTTAATTTAATGAAGTGATATTGTTTCAGCTTTCATGATATCACACAGTATGATTTCATGCTGTAAGCATTTTACATGGACAGAACAAAAATCTCTATAAATCAGTTCTGGTCTGTTTGTTTTCCAGATGTGGATGGAGAGACAGATGGAGTGAACTCAGTGTCAGTGAATGAAGGGGAATCTGTGATTCTACAGAATGATGCTGCTGAATTACAGAAAGATGATCTGGTCATATGGAGGTTTGGAGATAAAGGCATCCTCCTAGCTAAAATCGATGTAGGAACTGACAATCACTCATTAAATGATCGTGATCAACGATTCAGAAACAGACTAAAACTAGATCAAACTGGATCTCTGACCATCACAAACGCCAGAACAGAACACGCTGGACTGTATGAAGTACAGATCAGAGGCCGCGGGAGCTCAAAGCAGTTCCTTGTTTCTGTCAGGGGTGAGTTTCAGATTAAAAGACTTTAGCACAAAGTATCTGGAAATAATCAAATAAGCATGAAAAATAAGCTGGCTTCTATTTCTTACTAGTACTATAACTACAGATACAGAAAAAACAATTATGCTTTACAGTAGGGTTAGGCAATATGATATCAGCAGCAAAATAAAATAAATATTACACTGTAAAAAATTAGTTGGTGCCTTAAATTTTTTGTTGAATCAAATTAACTTTACAAGTCAATTTAACTTACATTACACTGAACTGACTTAAAACAGCTGAATGTTGCATAACTTAAACAAGTTGAAACATGGTTAACATATATTATATATATATATAGTGCTATTAAAAATACATATTGTGTCAAAGCAGCTTTACACCATTAAATAGAAAATAGTGTGTCAATGCAAAAGGACAATAATAAACACAACATTTTCAGTTAAAGGCAGTTCATCATTGAATTCAGTGATGTCATCATCCAGCATGTTTCTTGTGAACATACATTGCCTTAATCAAAAATCAGCACTGAGTAGTTGTGATTTTTAAAAAAAAAGGGATTTCTGTTATTTTGTTAATGGAGATAACAGTTTTAATTGCTAATTAAATATTTTAAGGCATCCATGTAAAAAAGAAGCATCCATGTACTGAGCGCATATTTTACAAGATAATACATTTGTTACCATTTTACCATTTAATGACGCTCAGGATCTGTTGTGCACCAAATCCTCTGCCATGGTCTTGTCAGTCAAATGACAGAGGAAGGTAATGTGATCGATGTATGAACACAGTTTAACACCAGTAACACAGATAACCAAAGCAAGCCTAAGGTCCACTATAAACTAATGTGGAAAGTAACATATTGAATGTGTATAGCCTAATGTACATGTCAACTACCTGACACCTGTCAGTCCTGAATCATGAACAATATTTTGTCCTCTAATAATTTACTGTCTCTTTTTAGCTGATTTGGGTTTGTCTTCAGCTGCCATAGCTGGAATAGTTGTTGCTGTTCTGCTGTTGGCTGGACTTTTAGCTGCTGTTGTGATTTACTATCGCCACATGATCTCTGAAGTAAAAAATCAAGAGGGTAAGTATTAAAGTGTTATTACTGCCTAGAACCTTTTGTTTTCATTTTATATTCCCTTTTCCCTTCCCCTGCCATGCCCTGCAGCAAAAAACAAAACAAAAACAAAACATACATCTTTTATTTTGGTTTTATCACCATCATTCATTCACTTTATTTATAGAGCACTTTACAACTGCACCTGCAGACCAAAGTGCTGTACAATCAAAAAATATTTCATTAAAACACAAAACTTAAAACAAGACACACCCTGTTAAACAACAAAGACTAGCCCACCCTCTCAAAGGCTAAAGACAAGACGTAGTTTTTGACTTCAATTTTAAAAGCATTTAAAGGTGAGACCTCTCTAAGTTCCTGAGGAAGGCTATTCCAGAGCCTCGGTCCCAGCTAAGCTAAGGCCTGATTCGATTTTGATTTAAATGAGTATGAGGGACAGTAATAAATAACTTAAATTAAATATTGTATCTTAGAGACCTAGGTGCTTAACGAACGTCAATGAGCTGAGACACGTAAGCCGGGGCCAAACAATGCACTGTTTTAAAAACATACACAAGAGTTTTATATTTCATCTTGCAGTTCACTGGTAGCCACAGAGAATTCAAGATTCAAGATTTTTATTTGTCACATACACAATTATATAGAGCATATATAACCAGCAGTGAAATGTGAGTCAGATTTATACTGTAGAGTTAAATATATAGAATAGAAAAGGCAATGTGCAAACAGGTTGACACTGTCAGTATGTCAATATGAGGTAGAGAATGATGAATATCTTACTGATTAAGTGAATATTAAGTGGAGACATGAAGATGTTAAGAGGCTGGTTTTGAGTTTAGGAGCCTGATGGCCTGGGGGAAGAAACTCCTGAGTCAATACACTTTCTATAGCCCCTGAATAGAAAGTTTTCAGGATTGCTGGTGAGACCCTGAATTTCCTCAGCTGTCGCAAATGGTACAGTCTTTGTCTGGCTTTATTAACCTGTGTTTGAATGCGAGTAGTCCAACATCTGAGATGTTTACACCAAGGTACTTGAAGCTGCTCACCCTCTCCACAGGGGTCCCGCTGATCATAAGAGGAGTATAGGGCTGCTGCTGTCTCTTCCTGAAGTCCACAATCAGCTCTTTAGTTTTGCTCACATTCAGAGAGAGACAGTTGTCCTGGCACCATGATGTTAATTTCTCTACCTCATCCAAGTATGCGGTCTCATTATTGTTGTGAATGAGGCCCACAACCACAGTATCATCAGCAAATTTGATTATAGATGTGGAGCTGTGCGAAGACATGTTTCCAAAGGCACAGATGGTTCTTAGTCTTTGCCACATTCAATTCAATTCAATTCAAGTTTATTTGTATAGCGCTTTTTACAATACAAATCGTTACAAAGCAACTTTACAGAAAATTATGTTTCTACAATATTTAGTAGTAGCTAGTAGTTTGTGCACGTTTGACAGGATTTTAGAAAAATAAAAATAATAATAATAATAATACAAGACGTAGTCAGCTAGATGATGAACTATCAATATTATTAATTAATAGTAATTATATGATGCAGTCACACATGTAGCAATAATTGTTAGTTCTGTTTGTTGATTCAAGGTTAGGATCATCTGGGGTCCTCTGAGGGTCAGCATCATCTCTTCTCAGGTGTTCTGGATCCAGACTGGAGCTTGTGTAAATCCTAGTTACCACGGGATGTAAATCCTGTGGCAAAACATAGAAACAAAATAGAGACATCATTAGCATAGCTGCTGATCCAACAAAGTAAAATTAGTTTAACCCAAGCTAAAGAATAAAAATGCAGATGCAACTACACTCACAATTTAAGAGATACATTATTCGAATGCTTGGCGAAAGAGATGCGTTTTTAATCTAGATTTAAACAGAGAGAGTGTGTCTGAACCCCGAACATTATCAGGAAGGCTATTCCAGAGTTTGGGAGCCAAATGTGAAAAAGCTCTACCTCCTTAAGTGGACTTTGCTATCCTAGGAACTACCAAAAGTCCAGCGTTTTGTGACCTTAGGGTGCGTGATGGATTGTAGCGTGGTAGAAGGCTAGTTAGGTACGCAGGAGCTAAACCATTTAGGGCCTTATAGGTAAGTAATGATAATTTGTAACTGATACGGAACTTAATAGGTAGCCAGTGCAGAGACTGTAAAATTGGGGTAATATGATCATATTTTCTTGACCTGGTAAGGACTCTAGCTGCTGCATTTTGGACGACCTGTAGCTTGTTTATTGACGAAGCAGGACAACCACCTAGAAGTGCATTACAATAGTCCAGTCTAGAGGTCATGAATGCATGAACTAGCTTTTCTGCATCAGAAACAGATAACATGTTTCGTAGCTTGGCAATGTTTCTAAGATGGAAGAATGCAGTTTTTGTAGCATTGGAAATATGATTTTCAAAAGACAAATTGCTGTCTAATATAACACCCAGATTTCTGACTGTAGAGGAAGTAACAATACATCCGTCTAGTTGCAGATTGTAATCTACAAGATTCTGTGTGGTGTTTTTTGGTCCAATAATTAATATCTCTGTCTTATCCGTCTCATCCGTTTCATCTGGTCTCGTTGAAATATATAGCTGAGTATCATCAGCATAACAGTGGAAGCTAATTCCGTATTTTCTAATAATATTACCAAGGGGCAACATGTATATTGAAAATAGAAGGGGACCTAGGACGGATCCTTGTGGCACTCCATATTTTACTGATGATAAATGAGATGACACCCCATTTAAGTAAACAAAATGGTAGCGATCGGACAGGTAGGATCTAAACCATCTTAGAGCCTGCCCTTGAATACCTGTATAGTTTTGTAATCGATCTATGAGTATGTCATGATCTATGGTGTCGAACGCAGCACTAAGATCAAGTAAGACTAGAAATGAGATGCAGCCTTGATCTGACGCAAGAAGCAGGTCATTTGTAATTTTAACAAGTGCAGTTTCTGTGCTATGGTGGGGCCTAAAACCTGACTGAAATTCTTCATACAGATCATTTTTATGCAGGAAGGTGCTCAATTGAGCAGACACAACTTTTTCTAAAATTTTAGACATAAATGGAAGATTTGAAATAGGCCTATAATTTGCCAGTACACTAGGATCTAGTTTTGGTTTCTTAATAAGAGGCTTGATAACCGCCAGCTTGAATGGTTTTGGGACGTGACCTAAAGATAACGACGAGTTAATGATATTGAGAAGCGGTTCTTCGGCTACAGGTAACAGCTCTTTCAGTAATTTAGTGGGTACAGGATCTAATAAACATGTTGTTGGTTTAGATACAGTGATAAGTTTATTTAGCTCTTCCTGTCCTATATTTGTAAAGCACTGCAGTTTATCTTCCTTCCTGATAATGTTCGGGGTTCAGACACACTCTCTCTGTTTAAATCTAGATTAAAAACGCATCTCTTTCGCCAAGCATTCGAATAATGTATCTCTTAAATTGTGAGTGTAGTTGCATCTGCATTTTTATTCTTTAGCTTGGGTTAAACTAATTTTACTTTGTTGGATCAGCAGCTATGCTAATGATGTCTCTATCTTGTTTCTATGTTTTGCCACGGGATTTACATCCCGTGGTAACTAGGATTTACACAAGCTCCAGTCTGGATCCAGAACACCTGAGAAGAGATGATGCTGACCCTCAGAGGACCCCAGATGATCCTAACCTTGAATCAACAAACAGAACTAACAATTATTGCTACATGTGTGACTGCATCATATAATTACTATTAATTAATAATATTGATAGTTCATCATCTAGCTGACTACGTCTTGTATTATTATTATTATTTTTAATTTTCTGTAAAGTTGCTTTGTAACGATTTGTATTGTAAAAAGCGCTATACAAATAAACTTGAATTGAATTGAATTGAATTGAATCTTTGGGTGCGATGGATGAAACTGAAGTGTTAGACGCTGTAGAATCTACATTCGCTATTGTATTTCTAATGTTATCTATTTTATCAGTGAAGAAATTCATAAAGTCATTACTATTTAACGTTGGTGGAATATTTGAATCAGGTGGCGTCTGGTAATTTGTTAATTTAGCCACTGTGCCAAATAAAAACCTTGGATTGTTTTGGTTATTTTCAATGAGTTTGTGGATATGCTCTGCCCTAGCAGTTTTTAGAGCCTGTCTATACCTGGACATACTGTGTTTCCATGCAATTTTAAAAACTTCCAAGTTAGTTTTTCTCCATTTGCGTTCAAGACTACGAGTTACTTTTTTGAGAGAGTGAGTATTACTGTTATACCATGGCACAGTACGTTTTTCTCTAACCTTTTTCAATTTGATGGGGGCAACAGCTTCTAATGTATTAGAGAAAATAGTGCCCATCTTGTCAGTAATTTCGTCTAATTCATGTGTATTTTTGGGTACAAATAGCAGTTGAGATAGATCAGGCAGGTTATTTGCGAATCTGTCTTTGGTGGCTGGAACAATAGTTCTGCCCAGACGGTAACGCTGAGACATATAGTTAATAAAAGTTATACGCAGCATGCACGATACAAGGAAATGGTCTGTAATATCATCACTTTGGGGTACAATATCTATAGCAGTAAGATCGATTCCATGCGATATAATTAGATCTAGTGTATGATTAAAACGATGAGTGGGCCCGGTGACATTTTGCTTGACTCCAAAGGAGTTTATTAGGTCAGTAAACGCAAGTCCTAATGTATCATTTGCATTATCAACGTGAATATCAAAATCTCCCATGATTAGCGCCTTATCAACTGTAACCAGAAGGTCTGAGAGGAAATCTGCAAATTCTTTTAGGAATTCTGTATACGGCCCTGGTGGTCTATACACAGTAGCCAGAGCAAGAGATACATTAGACTTCTTTTGCATGTCTGACAGTGTAACATTTAGCAGAAGTATTTCAAAAGAGTTAAACCTGTATCCTGTTTTCTGGGTAACATTGAGAATATCACTATATATTGTTGCAACACCTCCTCCACGACCAGTCTGACGGGGCTCATGCTTATAACAGTAGTTTGGTGGAGTCGACTCATTTAGACCAAAATAATCATTTGGTTTTAGCCAGGTTTCAGTCAAGCAGAGTACATCAAAATTATTTTCTGTGATCATTTCATTTACAATAACTGCTTTGGGTGTGAGTGATCTAATATTTATGAGCCCAAACTTTAAAAATTGTTTTTGTTCATTTACTTTACATTTTTCTGGTTTAATTACGATAAGATTTTTTCTAGATCCTACATTATATTTTGACCTCACTATTCGGGGAACAGACACAGTCTTAATAGTTTTTACAGCACAAGTACTTTTATCATTTAAGCGGGTGGAACAAAAGTCATCATAATAGTTATTAGAGAATTGTCTTACTAGTCACATGGAGCGAAGTGTCCTGGAGATGTTGTCAGAGAGCAGCTCCGCTCCGATTCTGCTGGGGTGTAATCCATCAGCGCGAAACAGCCTAGGACGCTCCCAGAAAAGATTCCAGTTATTAACAAATAGCAGTTTCTGTTCTTTACACCATGACAACAACCATTCATTTAAAGCAAAAAGTCTACTGAACCTTTCGTGTCCTCGTCGATACGTGGGCAGTGGTCCAGACACGACGATCGTCGCCGCGGGCGTCGTGCTGCTAACCGTCTCGATCAGGCTGCTGAAGTCCCTCTTCAGCGTCTCCGTCTGCCGCAGCGTGGTGTCGTTAACCCCGGCGTGAAGCACGACCGCTCTGGGGCTCTCCTCGGCCTTCAGGATCGCGGGTATCTGCGCAGAAACATCGAGAACACGAGCACCAGGCAAACAATGAGTGTGCACTTTACCTTCGGCTAATGTAGCACTTACGTGTCGGACGATGGAGTCTCCGATGATCACAGCGTCGCGTCCTGTCTCGCGGAGGGGAGCGAAGCGGTTCCGGATGGAGATGTCGAAGGCAGGAGGGGGAGAAGTCGTCGCCCGGGACCCGGCTCGCGTCCTCCGCTGTGGATGCACCCAGGGTCCGTGGTGTCCCGGCGTCGCAGTGAAGGACATCTGGGAAGATCGCGTCCTGGGTGCACCGGGCCTGTGCAGAGAAACACACGGAGTAGACGTGGTGGGACTGTTAGCAGATCGCTGTATACTTACCCCGGACTTGTGAGCGTCAGCCCGGGATGATTCCAGCGCGGTTCTCCGCTCTCTCAGCTGGGCCTGCCTCACCTCCAGGTCGCGAATCTGCTTTCCCACGGCCTCGAGCTCGAGCTGCACAGAGTGGAGACATTCATCCGCCATTAAAGCAAGTAACAGTGAGTACAGCAGTGGTAATGTGTGTGAATAGAGTATTAGCAATGTTAGCGCAGTTAGCTGCAACCACGCCGCTGATGCTAACGGGCTAAAAGCTAATAGCGGACCCGGGAGATCAAAATAAAACTAGTGATAGCGAGGCGCTCTGATTGTTTTTGTTGTAGAATACAATAGAGGATATATTCACACGTTATATAAACGGAAACGATGATGTATAAAATTGATTTTTGAGTTAAAAATAGTCAATGAAAAGAATATAGTGACGGAGCTCAAACGCAGTACAGCCACCAACAACATGCGTCAGGAGTCATTGAGCTGAAAATGAGACTCTATTTGTTCCCTGTACCTGTGTTTGGCGGCACTTACTGCGCATCAGAGAGCATAGCACAATGCTTTGTTATCGCTCATGTTTTTCGATAAAAGGGCAGCGTTGTATGCAGCAGTGCATTTATTTACTGCTTTATTTGAGAAGGTCCTTATAGTTATTGTTTCAGTAGCTTGCTCGGCCAGCATGTTTACAAAGCTTAATGCTACATTCGTGAACTCACTGACGTCAGATGAACTCGCTTGGAACATGTCCCAGTCTACGAGTGGGCGGACCAGCGCGACAGGACCCTCTGCACCGGGGGATTCTTAAACGAGCCTTTGTTTATATTCCAATGTGAGGAAAATGGAGACATGGTCCGATTTGCCAAAAGCCGGTAGTGAGTGAGCTTTGTAAACATTCTTAAACTGAGAGTAGCAATGAGCCAGTCTATTTGGTCTTCTGTTTGGACAGGAAACATGTTGCTAAAAATTAGACATAACCTGCCTGAGACTGGCTTTATTAAAGTCCCCAACGATGGTAATAGCAGCGTCAGGATGTTTGTTTATGTTGCCGCCAAGTGCATCGTAAAGCTCAGACAAAGCCAAGCCGCTGTCTGTCGGTGGTGGGATGTAAACAGCAGTGATGATGATCAATGAAAGCTCCCAGGGGTGAGTCAAATAATGGATAGATGTTCCAGATGAGGCGAGCAGGAGCGCAACAGAGTGTAGATATTCCTGGGGTCACACCATTTCTTGTTGATCATGAAACACACTCCACCACCTTTGGATTTACCGGCCGCAGCTGTCGTGTCCATCCGTAAAACAGAGAAGTTTTCAGACGGCGTTACTGCAGTGCCTGGGACAGAGGTCGTGAGCCATGTTTCAGACAAACAAAGGATGTGACAGTCCCTAATATCCCATTGAAAATCTAAAATAGGAGAGATATGATGACTTTTCTTAGCACCCAATAGCAGTCTGTCTGCTGCATTCTGAACTAATTGCAAGTATGAAATAGTGGTCTGCCAGGAATCCTCATACAACACATTGCAATAGTCCAGACGATACAGAACAACACCATACCTAAATTCCTTATTTGGTCATGGCAATAATCTGACCTTGAACCCAAATATGTGGACATATCTAAACATCATCTGGCAGGGCCAAAAAAATAAGTTTTACTCTGGTTCAACTGAAGCAGATTTTGAGTCATCCAGCTCTTAACCTTCTCTAGACATGTAAATAACAAATTAAAAATATTGTTCTCTCCCACTCTCATAGGTAAACAGATCTGTGTATCGTCCACATACAAGTGAAAAAGACATACTTTTTTTTTTAAATTGAGCCCAGGGGCAACATATACAAGAAAATAGGGCCAATAACAGAACCCTGGGGGAGCACAGGTAACAGGCAATGCCGTTGAAACAAACTTACTTTACAGAGAATGATCTATTTGACAGATAAGATTTGAACCACTCTAAAACCGTCCCACTAATTCCAATTAAATAGGATAACCACTTTATAAGAATCACGTGATCTATATTGTCAAAAGCTGCACATAAGTCCAATAAAATTAGTCAAGTCAAGTCATCACCTTTATTTATATAGCGCTTTAAACAAAATACATTGCATCAAAGCAACTGAACAACATTCATTAGGAAAACAGTGTCAATAATGCAAAAATGATAGTTAAAGGCAGTTCATCATTGGATTCAGTGATGTCATCTCTGTTCAGTTAAATAGTGTCTGTGCATTTATTTGCAATCAAGTCAACGATATCGCTGTAGATGAAGTGACCCCAACTAAGCAAGCCAGAGGCGACAGCGGCAAGGAACCGAAACTCCATCGGTGACAGAATGGAGAAAAAAACCTTGGGAGAAACTAGGCTCAGTTGGGGGGTCAGTTCTCCTCTGTCCAGACGAAACCAGTAGTTCAATTCCAGGCTGCAGCAAAGTCAGATTGTGCAGAAGAATCATCTGTTTCCTGTGTTCTTGTCCTGGTGCTCCTCTGAGACAAGGTCTTTACAGGGGATCTGTATCTGGGGCTCTAGTTGTCCTGGTCTCCGCTGTCTTTCAGGGATGTAGAGGTCCTTTCTAGGTGCTGATCCAGCATCTGGTCTGGATACGTACTGGATCCGGGTGACTGCAGTGACCCTCTGATCTGGACACAGACTGGATCTGGTGGCCACGGTGACCTCGGAACAAGAGAGAAACAGACAAATATTCAAGTGAATATTTATATTCAAGTGAATATTAGCGTAGATGCCATTCTTCTAATGATGTAGCAAGTACATCGGGTGTTATGGGAAGTGTTTCCGGTTCCGGTTTACCTAATTAATGCAGCCTAAAAATCCTTTAACGGATTTGGATAATAAAAGCATATTAGTATGTTATGTGTAAACCAGGTTAAAGAGATGGGTCTTTAATCTAGAGCTTTAATCTAGAGCTCCTGTGTTACCTGCATCTCTGATTATACAGAGGTCATTAACAACTCTTAAAAGTACAGACTCAGTGCTGTGACCTGCCCTAAAACCTGACTGAAATTTGTCTAAGATCTCATGTATATTGAGAAAAATGTAATCATGGGAATAAAAAATTACATCAACTGGGAATAAACTACCTTCTCTAAAATCTTTGATAGGCATGGAAGTTTTGAGATGGGCCAATAATTCTTCAGTTCTAGCAGGTCTAAATTAAGCTTTTTAAGAAGTGGCTGAATAACCGCCTGCTTAAGGCCTGTTGGAGCAACTCCATTATGAAGACTACTGTTAACAATAGAAGTAATACTCGGCCCAACAACATCAACAATCTCCTTAAGAAGACATGAAGGAACCACATCGCAATCACCAGATGTAGGCTTCAAACGCATAATGATGTCCATAACTTGCAGCAGAGGCACCTGCTCAAATAGCTTAAAACTACTTACATAAGCTGATGACATCACAGACTCAACTAAAGATGTAGGCAGACTAATTCTAATCTTTTCTACTTTTTCCACAATAAAATGTCCGAAACATTTCAGATTCCTCCAATGAGGGGGTCAAGGTAGAACATACACTTGGACTGAGAAGTCTATTAATTGTTGAAAAAAGTGCTGCAGGGGGATTAAATTTCTGTGATATAATAATAATTTTGCCATGCAGTTCTGGTAGTCTGAAAAACACTGCCTTATAAATTGAAGTGAAACCTGTAGCTTATCCTTTCTCCATTTCCAGTTCAGCCTTTCTGCATTCCTGCCTCAGAGAACAAGTATAGTTGTCAAGCCATGGAGTTGGATTAAGTTTAGGTTTCCTAACTTTATATGGGGCCACTACATCTTTGGAGCAAACAGAATTTAACAAAATCAACAGCTCATCTGGGGCCACAGAAGGAGAAGGATACTCAATTACATTCACAAATGAAGAGGGGTTATAAACCTCAGAAAACTGTACAGCCGTGGATGATGTAATAAGACTAGAACAAAACACACCTGACTGTGAAAAAAGCATGTTTGCATGACATAATAACGTAAAAAATTACAGGCATGTGATCAGACAGACCATAATTTAAAACATCAACATTTCAAATTGGAAGGCCCAGAGATAAAACCAATCCAAAATATAGCCTTGCTCATGGGTTGGATTTGAAATAAAGTAAATAAGTAAATAAAGTCCACCAGTTGTAAACCTCAAAAACAATAGACCTTTTTGGAAAACAGAAACACACATGAATATTGAAGTCCCCAATAATTTAAATGTTATCACAATTTGGCACAATATGTGATAAAAACTCTGAAAACTGCTGAATGAAATCCTTGTTATATTTCGGTGTTCTGTTGACCAACACACACAGAACAGAAAAAGTACAACTAGAAAAAGTTGTACATGCCCTCATTACAAATCGCTTGGACTACTGTAACTCTTTATACTATGGCTTAGAACAGTCGTCTATTCACCGTTTACAATTAGTACAAAATGCAGCCGCTCGCCTGTTGACAGGGAAAAAACGGTTTGATCATATTACTCCGGTACTGTCGTCCCTCCACTGGTTGCCTGTTGCTTTCAGAATCCAGTTTAAGATTTTATTATTTGTTTTTAAATCTTTAAATGGATTAGCACCGTCTTATTTAGCGGATTTGCTGACTATGCACACCCCAGTCAGAGCACTTAGGTCAAATGACCAGCAACTTCTAGACTGTCCTAGATCTAGACTGAGAACCAGAGGAGACAGAGCATTTTCTGTTGCAGGACCTAAGCTATGGAATGCTCTTCCCCTTAATATTAAGGAAGCTAGCTCTATTGAGTCATTTAAATCGCTTTTAAAGACTCATCTTTTTGAAAAATCTTTTAATACAATACGAGCTGTGACGTTGTGATGTTTGATTGTAAAAATGTCTACATGTGTTTTTAACTACTATTATTATTATTGGGACATGTTGCCTATGTAATTTCTCTTTTTGATTAATTAGTATGTTTTTATGTTTGGTATGAATTAGTGTACAGCACTTTGTGGCAGTAATGACTGCTTGGAAATGTGCTTTATAAATAAATTTGACCTTTGAACAGATTTCCTGCCGTCATACATTATTACTTGAGCCTCAAATCTCTGATAATTCACCTTTGACAAAAGATGCAATTTAACAGTTGCTGGTATATAATAATATAATAAACATAACATTTTCCAGGAGCAATTTTTGAAGGGGACACAAATAATTCAGCTAAAAAAATTTACTTGTAATGCTGCATCACAACACAACAAATCTCAGATTTAATAACATTAAATAACATAATATTTTTGACCTAGATATGATTTTCAATTACAATAATTAATCCTAAATTTCGACATTAATAATTTACTTCTCCTCATTGAACCGCAACCTTATCGCGGTGGAGGGGTTTGAGTACCCAAATGATCCTAGGAGCGATGTTGTCCTGGGCTATATGCCCCCGGTAGGGTCTCCCAAGGCAAACAGGTCCTAGGTTACGGGTAAGACTACTAGTGGTTCAATACCCCTTTCATTAAAAATTTAAAAACAAGGACCGTGACATCACCCGGCATGGCGCAGCCGGGGCCACACTCTGGAGCCAGGCCCGGGGCGGTGGCTTGAATGCGAGCGCCTGGTGGCCGGGCCTAGCCCAAAATAGTAACGTGGGGCCAACCTCCTGTGGACCCACCATCTGCGAGAGGAAGCATAAGGGGGTGGTTCAATGTGGATCAGGCAGATGTCAAAGGCAGGGGCCCCGACAACCTGATCTCTGGACATGGAAACTGGCCTTAGGGACGTGGAATGTCACCTCACTGGCATGGAAGTAGCCTGAGTTTGTGTAGGTGGTTGAGAGGTACTGTCTGGAGATAGTCGGGCTCACCTCCACGCACAGCTCTGGTTCTGGAACCACCCCCCTATGAGAGAGGCTGGACTCTCTACTACTCTGGAGTTGCCTGCGGCGAGAGGCGGCGGGCTGGTGTGGTGTTGCTCATAGCTCCCAAGCTCGTCGTCATGTGTTGGAGTTTACCCGGGTGAATGAAAGAGTCGCTTCTCTTCGCCTTCGGGTCAGAGATAGGTCTTTCACTGTAATTTGTGCTTACGGGCTAAATGGCAGTGTGGAGTACCTGGCCTTCCTTGGGTCTCTGGGAACGGTGCTAGAAAGTGCTCTGACCGGGGACTCCGTTGTTCTACTGGGGGACCTCAACGCTCACATGGGCAGCGACATTGACACCTGGAGGGGTGTGTCTGGGAAGAATGGAACCCCTGATCTGAACCCGAGTGGTTTTATTTTATTGCACTTCTGTGCAAGTAACAGTCTGTCCATAACGAACATCATGTTTAAGCATAAGGGTTTCCATCAGTGCATGTGGCACCAGTTGCTGTAAGGTCTCTGGTGCCTGTCGAGGTGGCAATCCCCGAACCCGTTGGTGGACACCGAAAGTAAGGGATGCTGAAAGATGATGAAAAAGGAGTCCTATCAGGCCTATCAGGCAGCTGATGGGTACCAGCAGGCCAGGCGTGCTGCAGCAAGGATCCCCCCCTTGAAGGCAAAAATTCGGGTCTGGGAGGAGTTTGGTCAGGACATGGAGAAAGACTATCGGTTAGCCTCGAAGAGTTTCTGGCAAACCATACGGCGCCTCAGGAAGGGGAAGCAGTGCCCTGCCAATACTGTTTACACTGTTTTACTGTGTTCCTGTAGCTCAAGTGGTAGAGCATTGTGTTAACAAGGTACACGTTAGGTGAAAATAGTTATCCTGAATGCACTGTAAGTCGCTTTGGATAAAAGCGTCTGCTAAATGCACATTTTTTTTACAGTGGAGGTGGGCAACTGTTGACCCCAACTGGGGATATTGTTGGACGGTGGAAGGAATACTTTGAGGATCTCCTCAACCCCACCGACATGCCTTCCGTTAAGGAAGCGGAGTCTGAGGGCTCAGAGATGGACTTGTCCATCACCCAAGCTGAAGTCACCGAGGTAGTTAAGAAGCTTCTTGGTGGCAAGGCACCAGAGGTTTATGAGATCCACCCTGAGTACCTCAAGTCCCTGTATGTTGTGGGGCTGTCTTGGCTGACATGTTTCTGCAGCATCACGTGGTGGTCGGGGACAGTGCCTCTTGAATGACAGACCGGGGTGGTGGTCCCTCTTTTAAAGAAAGGGGACTGGAGGGTGTGTTCCAACTACAGGGGGATCACACTCCTTAGCCTTCCTGGGAAAGTCTATGCCAGGGTACTGGAGAGGAGAATTCGGCCAGTAGTCGAACCTTGGATTCAGGAGGAACAATGCGGTTTTCGTCCCTGTCGTGGAAAACTGGACCAGCTTTATCCCCTTACCAGGGTGCTGAAGGGTTCATGGTAGTTTGCCCAACCAGTCCACATGTGTTTTGTGGATCTGGAGAAGGCATTCGACCGTGTCCCTTGCGGCATCCTGTGGGGGGTGCTCCGGGATTATGGGGTACAGGGCCCTCTGTTAAGGGCTGTCCGGTCCCTGTATGACTGGAGCAGGAGCTTGGTTAGCGTTGCCGGCTGTAAGTCAGACTTGTTCCCAGTGCATGTTGGACTCTGGCAGGGCTGCCCTTTATCTCCGGTCCTGTTCATTAATTTTATGGACAGGATTTCTAGGCACAGTCAGGGGCCAGAGGGTGTCCGGTCTGGGCACCATGTGATTTCGTCTCTGCTTTTTGCAGATGATGTTGTTATGTTGGCTTCATCGGGCCAGGACCTTCAGCATGCACCGGGACGGTTTGCAGCCGAGTGTGAAGCGGCTGGGATGAGAATTAGCACCTCCAAGTCCAAGGCCATGGTTCTCAGCCGGAAAATGGTGGCATGTCCCCTTCAGGTTGGTGGAGAGCTCCTGCCTCAAGTGGAGGAGTTTAAGTATCTTGGGGTCTTGTTCACGAGTGAGGAAAGGATGGAGCCGGAGATTGACAGGTGGATGGGTGCAGCTTCTGCAGTGATGAGGTCGATGTACCTGTCTGTCGTGGTAAAGAAGGAGCTGAGCTGCAAGGTGAAGCTCTCGATTTACCGGTCAATCTATGTTCCTACTCTCACCTATGGTCATGAGCTGTGGGTCATGACTGAAAGGACAAGATCCCGGATACAGGGGCTGAAATTAGCTTTCTCTGCAGGGTGGCTTGGCGCTCCCTTAGAGATAGGGTGAGGAGCTCTGCCACTCGGCAGGAGCTCAGAGTGGAGCCGCTGCTCCTCCACATCGAGAGGAGCCAGCTGAGGTGGCTCGGGCATGTGTTCCTTCTTTGGAAGGTGTTCAGGGCACGTCCCACCAGCAGGAGGCTCCAGGGAAGACCAAGGACACACTGGAGGGACTATGTCTCTCGGCTGGCCTGTGAACGACTCGGTATCCCCCTGAAGAGCTGGAGGAATGTACAGGGAGAGGGAAGTCTGGGCGTCTCTGCTTAGTCTGTGGAAGAAGATGGGTAGATTTAAGTGGAAGAAGATGGATGGATGGATGGTTGGATAATTTAGCGTTAACAGCATCAGACTCGCGCTCGCGTGCTCATAAGTTCCCAAAATCACTATATAACATCAGTTGTGTTGGAAACCGTTAGCTTCTGTGGTTCCATGTTGTAGAGGTCTTCACAGTGCACCTGAGACCCGTCGACCTGGGACCCGACCCAGGACCCGCTGGGTTCGGATCTATATTTTAAATGATCAACCAGGTCCTGGTCGGGTCTGAATCTATTACTTCGGGTCCTGGGTCTTATTAACATTGTGTGTAATATCCGTGCGATCGGAGTCATCAGACTTGGAGAACACCCGGCCGAGATCAGACACAGCGTGCGCAGTTAGCAGGTGTGTGGCTTGGAGCCAGTCAAAAATGTAAACAATGCTTCTACTGCACAAAATACTCGCCATACAAAAAAGCACCAGCTGTGCACTGATTCCATTGCTTGCTGTGTCCTGATTGAAAGGGTCTTTAAAGGGGTGGTTGATCAGCTTTTTCGAAGGCTTGATTGATTATTTTTCACATATTTGAACTTTATTTTACACCGGATTTCCCATTTTCATAAAAATGGTCTGGACTATTGACTTTCTAGTTCTGTGAAGCCCCTCCCTTAGAAAAATACTCAATGGTCTCAGTTTGGTTAGCTGGCTCAGCATCAT
The DNA here is from genome assembly GCF_963082965.1 of Carassius carassius. Taxonomy (NCBI): domain Eukaryota; kingdom Metazoa; phylum Chordata; class Actinopteri; order Cypriniformes; family Cyprinidae; genus Carassius; species Carassius carassius. The sequence continues at coordinate 305,751 of NC_081782.1, read as the reverse complement.
TGTCAGCACAGCAGCCGGCTGGATACACAGGCCGTGCCTCAACCCAGTGCGCAGCTGCTGCTTCGACAGAGATCGTACAAGAAATAGAGCCACGGCTTCAGCAAAGGCACCCAGCAGACCAAGAGACTATGCGTTGCCGGTGTTTGTGCCAGGAGGAAAAGAGCATGGTCTGTGGACGATGGCAGGTCAGTGATAAAGAGAGCACGTTTTCATTCAGAGCTCCCGGTAGCAAGCCAGTGGAGAATCCACAGTGGTGTGTGTGTGTGTGTCCCAAGTAGCTCCACACCCACTTTCTGCGTGTTCCCAAGGAAAGGCTTTATGTAAAATTTATTGTGATGTCACAAACCCAAGAAGAAGCTCATTATAGTCCCTGCCAGCTATTCTTTCATGTTAACTGAAGGCATCCTCACCTAATTCCCGAAAAGAGGCTGATCCAACATGGAGTTGTACAGCTGCAGCTCACCTTCATGAATGTTGGGGTTGGGGGCAGGGGGGTTTGTGTCTGAACTAGCTGATGCATGAAATCAGCACCCTTTTGAGCTAGACTGGCACAAAGTATTTTATTTCAACAATATGCCAAAACATGTTCTTTGTAAAGTTAAGCTTGATCTTCTGAACATTTCTGTTCTATTTCCATGTGTGTCTGTAACTGTTGAGATAGTGTCAGTGACGGAAGGAAGAACTGTCGCTCTACATACTGGTACTAAACTACATAACGGTGAAGAGATAAAGTGGTGGTTCGGACATGACAACAATCCCATAACCCAAAACAGTGGATGGACCATTACAGACGGAGATATAAATTGTGATGTTACTGATGAGAGATTCAGAAACAAAGTGCAGCTGGGTGGTAAGACTGGAGATCTCATTATCAGTTATATCAGGACCATTCACTCTGGAGTCTACAGAGTACAGATCTCCGGCAAAACCAGAAAAACCAAATACAAGAAGAGATTCTTTGTTACTGTCAATGGTGAGTAGATCAATAATCATGCACTGTGTGAACAATTTAGATGATCTGAACTTAACACAAATTGGTGTAACGTAATTTTAGTTACTGTTAATTTTTGTTTTTCATTGTTGAAATAAAAATGTAAGATATAAAGTTGTAACATTACCAGAATAAATTCATTTTGATGAACACTTGACTGTTATAGTATCACCAGATGTGAACTATTCCATCACCTCTCTGAACTGAGGCAATAATATATGTTTTAAACAGTAACATTATGAATCTCAGTGAATCTGCTTCAAAACAATCCTGAGGTTATGAAACTAAAAGTCTGTTCACACCATGCACAGTAACAGTAAAGATATTTTTAAAAACCTTTCTAAATTCAAAAGAATAGTGTCCACACCACAACTATAATGATAACGACACAGTTTCAGCTGATGAGTGATAAAAATATTGTCAGCCAATCACAATCTATTCTGCTTTGAAGAGCTCTGGCACTTAAAGCTCGAACCGACAAACTGCAGCGTGTGCTTATAATAAACAGAACAATATTGTGCAATTGTGTGCATGCTAATATAGATATCTTTATAGTTATCGTTCTTGGTGTGAATGAGCCTTAAAGGGTAAAATTGCAGAAGAGAAGTAGAAATGTTTGGAGAGAAATCACAATATTGCAAGAAAAGTTGTGATGATGAATCCTAGGTAGTCATAATTAATTCAGATTTCAGAGGAGCTGAAACTACGAACATAAACTAGGTTTAAAAAAATGCTATCAAAATTAATTTGTTGAAAATGCTAATTAAATTAATTCACACTTTGTTTTATTTATTTGTGTTTTCACATCAAGTGGAGGAAGTGCGAGTAAAGGTTGAAGATTCTGTCACTCTAGAGACTGATATTGAAATCCAGGAAGGAGATCTGATACTGTGGACCTTTGGAGTTAAAAACCATCTTGTTGTTAAAGCTGAATCAGGACTACCTGTTATTAATGAGAGCTTCAGAGGCAGACTGCAGCTGGATAAACACAATGGGTCTCTGACCATCACAAACATCACAGATGCAGACTTTGGACATTTTCAACTACAGGTCCTCAACAACGAACGGAACAGATTCAGGAGATTCAATGTGATCAAAGGTGAGTAGAACATTTACTGTAATTAATACACATTTAAACAACAGTTCTGGTCATCCACTTGTATGTGCTTGTTCATCCCAGGTTATATGTGTAATGTGATCTGTAAGGGTGTGACTTTGTGCTGGTACCTTGGCTAGTTTAGGCCTGTCATGGATAAATAAATATGACACTATGGGGTTCACGTCATGTCTGCTGTGCACTGAATTGTGTTATTTTTAATGTAAATGTGTGCCAATCTTACAATGACGTAAAAGAGCAAAGTTTGTGTTGTTACTTGCACAAATATATACATATACAGAAATTGAATAAAGTAATCAAATGTAAACAGCATTGCATATTGGACTGCATAAATTAAAGATTATTCTTTATTAAAGTTATAAAAGCTTATTAATTAAGAGCAGTGAGCAGGGCTGGACTGGGACAAAAAATCGGCCCAGGCATTTTTGCCCAGACCGGCCCACTATATGATCATAAACACCACCCATCTTTGCACGCCCTTAATTATATGCATACCAACTCCTATTCATCAAAACCACTAATGCCATGTAATGAGTGAGTATAGGAACGAGTGAGAGTTAACAGATGAAAATTGTATATTTATTAATACAGTTGAACTATACTCCACAGCGGTGAATCCTAAAACAAGATATAAGCGGCTCTGGCATAGCAATACCAGTGTTTCTTACAGGATTTTTGTTAAAACTATGGTAGTGTGTCCTCGGTCCTTCTAGGGGGTTCGGGGGCATGCCCCCCCCCCCCCCACCCCGTGAGAAAATTTTGTGCATTTTAATGTTAAATTCATTAATCTGGTGCACTTTGAGAGTTCAAAATTAAAAGCTCCAACCCATATTCAGTGTGCAAATTAAACAAAGAAAAATTCAAACCTCTTTTAGTTACAGTGTCTATTTACATTACACCTATACATAATAATAGTTATAATATTAATCCAATGACAGTAATAGCCATATTTTGTACAACAAATGCACAAAAAAATAAAGGAAACTTTCTTAATTAGTTGTACCAATTTCTTTACTTGAAAGAGATAAGCACATGATCTTTTATTTTGACGCAAACTGCATCAAGCTTTTATTTTGGCGGAAAACATGGTTTACAAACGCCTCTTATTAAATTTCTAGTGAATTGCGGAAATCGTCCACTATGCAGATGTGGAAATAATCTACACTCATGACATGGCCTAAGTGTTTTGAAAGTAGTTATGCTTACCGCAGGCTCTACACTTTCTCATCTCTCTCCTGATCCTCCGTCCTCACTATCATCATCTGCCACAGGAGCTGATGAAGGTCAGAAAACATATATATTTGACACAGTTTACAGTGTCTGCTTTAAGGGCCTGGTTCTATTTTTTCACGCTATTTATCTGCACATTCCTTGCATTTCTTCTTCATCTTTTTTACAGATACACACTGACACTGCTGCCGCTCGCTCACTCGTTTAAAGTTGTGATTGGGCCAGCCCAGTGTCAATCAAGAAAAGAGCCAATGGGCCGCTGATCTACGTGTTTCATGGGCTGGTCTGTCAGAAAAAAAAACTAACACTGACTTTGACCAATGCATTACACCGGCACAAACCCAGCGCCGCCAATTAAGCAAAACAAAACAAAACGAATGGGCCGCCAATGTTCAAATTTTATGGGCCGTTTAAAAAAAAAAAAGTATGAGATATCGGCCCAAAAAGCACGTCGGCCCACCGGGCAAATGCCCTGTATGCCCAATGGCCAGTCCAGCCATGGCAGTTAGTGATTTCTTTGTTGTTGCTGTTCAATATAAAGACTGTCACTTTAAGAGAATACACTGATACAGTGGCCTGCGTTCAGCCGGCTATGTCTGCTGTAGGATACTTACCAAAACGGGCATTTTGACTTAAAGGCCGTGTTGCAGGGTAAATTTTTTAACGAATTTGTGCAATTTGCTTGTTGGTAATAAACATCTAAACTGTTATCCATTGTATTTTATGTTGTTGGGTATCACAAAACGGAATATAATACGAAAAAGTAGGTACTATCTTACAGCGGTCTCCTTTCCCCCACAATGCATTGCATCACGTCACGTTGGGGAGAGAATTTACCAAAGCCCGCCTTGAGAGTATAGAGAGACGAGAGTATTCAGATAGCGCAGATTATAGATAAATACATAGATACATAGATAGATAGACAACATTTTCACCGGAGGAAGAGATAAACGCTTAGAAACGTCCATATAGCTAGCATGATGCCTTCTATTTCTAGATGACAAAGACAACGTTTACCAGTTCTACGACACTATGACAGGTTACCGGTACTTATCTGAACTAACGTCATGATCACTGCCACTAGATATAAAGAAAACGTTGATTTTTCACTCGGTGCTACGCAATGACAGTAAAAAAAATAATAATAAAAAAATAAATAATAATATATATATGTGTGTGTGTGTGTGTGTGTCGTTGTTGTGCACTGCTGCTCGTAGACTAGCTCCAGTGCTCATTGCTGCGATGCTAAACGATAGCAACTCACCAGGACACTTCACCAACTCTCCACTCATTCTCTTCGGACCATGCATTTAATAAGCTTTGACGGACATCAGTTCTTGGCAATTCCTCATTTGCCCTCTCACGTCTGGCAGATTCGAAATTACACGGCTGCGGGTCATCATACATGTTGGCTCTTGCCACCTCATCCTCATCCCAGTCAGTCGCTATAACGTTAGCTCTGATGCTGCGTTCCAGGCAGGTTTTTGAGCCCGTAATCACTATTTCATACCACGACTAATGACTTTGTACCGTCCAGGCAAGTTACGCCAAACTTTCTGAGCACAAGGAATTGTAACTAGATTATTTATTTTATTGTACCACTTGCATAAACACTGCATCCATAGGCAGTATTATCCGTAGGGGCTGTCATTGTTGTTTCGCGTGCTGTGTGACCTCGGAACTCGGGAGTACATCGATCTAGTACGAGACACGGGTTTGATTGCCGTTCCTGTGCACTTTCATGGGTTTAAGGTTGGAAAAACACGGGTTACGGGTCGCCTGGAACGCGGCATCATATTATTAGACTGAGGCTACCTTTCCTCGACTTCTCCCCAATGTGACGTCATCACCGTGTTGCTAAAAAAAACGTTAATACCAAAAACTTAAAAAATAGGTCTTTAAAACCATTTTTGAGACATTTTAAAAATGATATACATATCTTGAGTGATTTATGTACCCATTAATCGAAAGTGGTGGTTAACCTGCAACATGGCCTATAATTTTTGTGTGAATTTGTCCATTTAAACACAATACTCTACTTTGCGCGCGTTCTGAGGCGCGGGTTTGCACAAATCTTCTCACTGCGCGCGCGAGATTGTGTACTTTGGCTCTATATGTTTAAACCTGTTTTTATACAGTCTATGTTTTAAACTGACAAAGCTTCAACGAGTTTAGTTCAAACACATATTAACGTGTGCTGTTCATGTCTTATCTGTGCGCGCGCGCTGTCAGCACCCGGATGATGGCGAAAGGACTGCTCATATTCCAGCATAAGTCATTAACATTGATCAAGAGTGAATGATTTGTCCAGGGTTTATTTTATTTTTTTATTTTCTTATCGCTATTGTTGTAATGTCTGGGAATCCAGAATGCGCATCCATCAACATAAACATATATTAGTTGAACCCAGTTTGTTTTAAGTGATATTTATAGCAAACCATATATTAGACAGATGCTTTGTCAGATTTAAATTGAACCGCGGTCCCAGCGTTTTTTCAGCGAACCGTGCCACCCCTAATATATATATATATATATGTGTGTGTGTGTGTGTTATTTACAATACACAGTGTGGTTTTAATCATAGACTTCAAGTAGTGAATCCTCTGGAAAGTCTTTGTTGCCATGTGAGTAACATACTCGATAAAGTGAGTTTGCACAGGGGTAAAACAACAATCCATATCATAGACAATAACGACCACACACCCCTATAATAAAGTAGACCCGAAAATGCTTTATTCAATGATAATCTTTATTTATCAATAATCTGTCCCTCCATGTATCTTCTGAAACCAACGGAAGATAAATGAAGTGATTTTTTTTAGGCTTTCAAGAAAAGACTTCTATAGATTCATATTGTAATAATATTATCTTTGTATTTTGTCATGTTTTGTTTAATGTTCTGTTGTTTCAGCATGTTAGAGACAATCAAGTGGAGCTGTAACATCATACATGTGTAGATTTATATGAACAGTTTTTTTTCCTGTTCTTTTTTCATGTCTGTGATCTCTATTTTCTTTCAGCTTCCAAAGATGTCAAAGATGGGGAACCGATGGAAACGATCCCACTGCAGCTTCTAGAGTGAGAAATCTATGATGAGCAGCAGGGGATGAGTTCACCTCAGTAAGACACGCCCACCACTGTCAATCTTTGTGACATCATCAACTGAACAATATCCCTGCATCTCAATGTTCATACTATTCATCCTAAACAGTATGTGAGATTAGGATAAGTGTGTCCTAAACCATAGTATGTTGAAAAGAGTATGCCCAAATTCCCTGGAAGATCTACTATTTCAGATCGGTGCACTCTAATGGCTAAAATGAAAGATTCAGTCCAGAACTACAAACACAAATAAAGGCATTAGAAACAATACAAACTACTCGACCTTAGGAAGAGAGGTTTACAAAAATGGGGTTCAGGCGTAATTTACGGTTGGGACAGGTGGGACATGTCTCCACCACTTCTTACAGGATCGATATTATACCCACAATTGAAAAATATCTTGCAGAAGGTATGTTTTAAAGGGAAAACAAGATCAACAAATTATTCTTCATAATCTAATTAGGGTGGTATATATAAAATTTGTGAGTGGTCGCACTGGCGCGATCGCCATGTTGTCCAACTCATTAAAACGGCCATTTCTGTTGCATATGAGAAAGTGCTTCGAGTGTAGAGCCTGGTTTATACTCCCCACGTCGGCAGGAGTTTGAAGGTGCACTCAGCAAAAATGACGCAAATATTGATGGTTTTCAGCTAAAGTAAAGTAAAAGACCACTAGAGAAGGTGAACATGTTGGTAATCTTGTGTGGAATTAAAACAAACATGCAGCACTATCACCGACAGCAAGTTTACTTTTACTTTTCTTTTAGTTTTATTTTCATTTTGAAAAGTTTATCCTTGCTGTTTACCTCACATTATGCTATGGAGGCTCTCTTTTATTTTAATTTTTTTATTTTAATCCTCTTTGTTTGCTAAACGTTCTGTCATTTATTAGTCAGTATATAGCCTAATACAGCATATAGTGTAGGCTTATGCCATGCCTCATCTTATTAGTTTTTTATAATAAACATTTTGTAAGCTAGTTTGTCATTGAATCTTCACAAAATTAAAATCTCAAACAACACTACTGATGAAAAAGAACGGGTTGAATGTTAACCCTTTCGTATCCATATATTTGCCTGTTGAATATTAAAAACATACGAGCAAACAAAAAAATCTGGATCTCCATGTCTTCCGTGCAGTGTTGGGGAAAGTAACTTTTAAAAGTAATGCCTTACAATATTGCGTTACTCCCTAAAAAAGTAACTAAATACGTTACTTAGTTACTTTTTATGGAAAGTAATGTGTTATATTACTTTTGCGTTACTTTCACGTTACTTTTTAAATATGAGCAGGGCTTGATTGTTTTTAATATAAGAAGTTCTATTTATAGCAAATGTAAAAGCCCTTTCACACCAAAAAGTGTAATGAATAAACCTCAGGCTGAAGGAAAAGTAAATTCACGTCTGTACAGTAGAACACAGGAGAAGAAGGTTCAACACTCTTCAGCAATAAAAAAAAACAATGAAGCACAATTGTTAGTTTATCTAAAGTCATTTTTTAATTATTAGTATGGTTGAACTGGATCATTAAAGGTCAGCAGCAAAGACACTGTTAATAAAATGGGAATAGATACATTTGTGTTATTTAATATATTTAGTTATTGCAGGTTTGCGTCATATTCTGAGTTTGCATTTCACTGTTTTGATTAATTTTGATGAATACTAAATCTGTTTTGTTTTTTGTTTTTTTGTGAGTGGGATGAATTAATGCACATTCACATTTAGTCTAGAACTACAGTAACATGTTCACACAGCGCACACAACGCCTCCATACTTCCGATTTCTCCCAATATGGGAACAGGAGGCTTGTCAATCAAAAAATGGGAATACAAAGTAACTGGCGTTACTTTTTTGAAAAAGTAACTCAGATATTTTCTTGTAAATTAAAAAGTAATGCGTTACTTTACTAGTTACTTGAAAAAAGTAATCTGATTACGTAACTCGCGTTACTTGTAATGCATTACCCCCAACACTGATTCCGTGTCTATCCGTTTTATATTTCATCTGCAACAGTAATGTGAACTTGTATAAACATCCATATGCAGAAAATATGAGCAGAAATCTCCGCATGAAAGACCTGTGACTGTCAGATCAACGAGCTGCTTCTTTTCTCTCCAGTACTGTAGGAAGTTAAATGAAATGAAATGTGGAGCATGTTAACCGTGACAAGATGATTGACAGGCCAGTTTACAGTGACAGGGTGCATTCTTTAACTGCATTCACAGGATTATTTAAATGCTTAGTTAGGGGAAAATTACAGCAGCTTTTTTTTAATCTATTGTTAGATGCTAGTTTAATGATGCTATGGCATGAAATGGCATACGTAGAAATTTATGTAATCCAAGACTTTAAAAAAGAGCTTTGAAAAAAGTATTGTGTTTAAGCTAATGTTTTGTCACACCAGGAGCCTCATTTATAAAGTGTGCACACGCTCAGATTTGATCATAGAGTGTGTGTAGGCTTAAATCTACGCTAACGCTCATATTTGTAAAAGCTGTCGTTGACGTGGAAGAGTGCCTGGCGTCACGACAGGGTCTCGCACTTTTTCTTGTCCGAGTACTGCAGGATTTTGGAAATGTAAGCTGTTCTTGCAGCTCACTGCTCTAAATTAAAGAATTTGGATGATGACTGGTGATCTTTTATATGTAAATGACAGTAATTACAGTTTTTTTCAATCGCTAACAAGCGCTTACCCATACTTCAGATCATTTTTCTAAACTCTTAACACAGACTTACACCTACAAAACACAATTGGCCAAATTGATCATTTTCTTCTCAAAAACACATTTTGTTAAATATATACTAACTCTCCATTTCAAAACAGAACACGTGTTTCTCTGCGCACACACTAACTTTACCAAAACACTGGAAATCTGACTCAAAATGAAATTATTCTTTCAAAGAATAACACTTGTTTCCACTTCACAAAGTATATGCAGTCAATCACAGTACACCAGGTTTCAAAATACTGTTTATTGTTATTAGAAAAACGGCATAGACTTTTATGTTTCAGGTAACATGCAATCCACCTTTTCCACTAAATTTCTTGGTTGGGACCTGCATGTCCACATGTACAGTAATGTTCACATTCAAACGCATTCTAGTAAAAAGCAAATCAGTTTTTTTTTCTTTATTGTTTACTGAAGGAGGTACAGTAGAAACACAGTATAATAGAACAGAAAAATTTTACAGTATTGCAATGCTTACAGTGAACAAAATGCTTACAAAAACAAAATGTTCTTCTGAAAAGAAAAGAAAAAACAGCCAAAAGCCCAGATAAAAAGGGGGGAACTAAAAATAGCACAAAATTAATTTATCTAATCCCTGCGATCTTCAGGGTTAGGCCACATGTTTTCATCAACATCACATCTAATATTATCCAAGGCGATGCACCTGGGATAAAACCGCTTTGTATGTCAGATCCACCCTTGGCAATCTTGAACTGTGATGTCCCTGCAGCCAGCATCCATGGCTTCAAGGAGGGACATCTGGTCATGTGGCTGATGGTCATAAACCTTCCACCTCCATGCAGAAAAGAACTTTATGGGGTTGAGGAAAGGTGAATAGGGTGGAAGGAAGACACATATCAGTCTTGGGTGGACTTCAAACCATACTGTTATTGCTTGCGAATGATGGAAAGCAACATTGTCCCAGGTAACTACAAAGGTCCTCATGTTTTCACCCTCCTGATCCTGCTCTGGTACCAGGCGCTGGTGGAGATCATTGAGAAAGGCAAGGAGGCGCTCGGTATTATAGGGTCCAACCTGACATCTCTGAAGGAGTAATCCTGCATTTGCCATTGCTGCACACATGGTAATGTTTGCCCCTCTCTGTCCTGGCACATCAACTGTGGCCCTTTTTCCAATTATATTTCGTCCACGTCGACGCCTTTTGGACAGATTGAATCCTGCCTCATCTGTGTAAATGAATTCATGAGGGGCCTGGTTGGCCTCCAATTCCATAATTCTCTGAAACAAGGTTTGTGTATATCAAGTCATTACTGTATACCATACTGTACTGCAACCTATTACTGTGTAGGTTACCTACTTGCAATGTGCAAAGCTAATACAGTAATACTGGACATTGAATTGAATATACACTATACCTGGACATATTGTCGTCGTAGCTCCTTGACTCTCTCACTGTTCCTCTCAAAGGGAACAGTGTAGAGCTGCTTCATCCGTACTCTGTGTTTGGACAAAGTCCGTGTAATGGTTGTGAGGCCGATGCTTTCTATATTGCCAAATATCTCATGGTCCTCCACAATTCTAGTTTTAATTTCATGCAGTTTTATTGCATTATTTGCAACAACCATTTCCACAATGGCAAGCTCTTGATCATTATTGAGGAGCTTTCCTCTTCCCCCAGAGGGTGGAAGACGTTGCAGTCTTTAGAGAAAAAAAAAAATCAACATATGCATTACTGTATGACCTTATTGACATGTCAAGTGAAAATAGAAACAGTCTATGTAAAATGCACTACTTACCTGTTGGTTTGTTGAAAGATGCGAATAATGGAGGCAACGGTTGACCGCCTCAAATTGGGTTGCACTCTTTCACCAGCCTCTCTTAGTGAGAGACCGTGGTTGATTACGTGGTCAATGATAGTGGCACGAATTTCATCACTGACTACTGTTCTTGCAGCCCTTGGAATGCCACCACCATGCATCCTTACACCTCTACCTTGCCCTCTCCTTGGGCCTGCTCCTCTTCCTGCACCTGCTCCTCTTACTGCACCTGCACCTCCTTCTGCATCTCTCACTGTACCTGCACCTCTCACTGCTCCTCTCACTGCACCTCTCACTGCACCTCCTTCTGCATCTCTCACTGCACCTGCACCTCTCATTGCTCCTCTCACTGCTCCTCTCACTGCACCTCCTTCTGCATCTCTCACTGTACCTGTACCTCTCATTGCTCCTCTCACTGCTCCTCTCACTGCACCTCCTTCTGCATCTCTCACTGCACCTGCTCCTCTCACTGCTCCTCTCACTGCACCTCCTTCTGCATCTCTCACTGCACCTGCACCTCTCATTGCTCCTCTCACTGCACCTCTCACTGCTGCACCTTCTGCATCTCTCACTGCACCTGCTCCTCTCACTGCTCCAACCACTGCACCTCCTTCTGCATCTCTCACTGGACCCGCACCTCTCATTGCTCCTCTCACTGCACCTCTCACTGCACCTCTCACTGCATCTCTCACTGCACCTGCACCTCTCATTGCTCCTCTCACTGCACCTCTCACTGCTGCACCTTCTGCATCTCTCACTGCACCTGCTCCTCTCACTGCATCTCTCACTGCACCTCCTTCTGCATCTCTCACTGGACCCGCACCTCTCATTGCTCCTCTCACTGCACCTCTCACTGCACCTCTCACTGCATCTCTCACTGCACCTGCACCTCTCATTTCTCCTCTCATTGCTCCTCTCACTGCTCCTCTCACTGCACCTCCTTCTGCATCTCTCACTGGACCTGCACCTCTCATTGCTCCTCTCACTGCATCTCTCACTGCACTTCCTTCTGCACCTCCTTCTGCACCTCTCACTGGACCTGCACCTCTCATTGCTACTCTCACTGCATCTCTCACTGCACTTCCTTCTGCACCTCCTTCTGCATCTCTCACTGCACCTGCACCTCTCATTGCTCCTCTCACTGCACCTCCTTCTGCACCTCTCACTGGACCTGCACCTCTCATTGCTCCTCTCACTGCACTTCCTTCTGCACCTCCTTCTGCATCTCTCACTGCACCTGCACCTCTCATTGCTCCTCTCACTGCTCCTCTCACTGCACCTCCTTTTGCATCTCTCACTAGACCTGCACCTCTCATTGCTCCTCTCACTGCACCTCCTTATGCATCTCTCACTGGACCTGCACCTCTCATTGCTCCTCTCATTGCTCCTCTCACTGCACCTCCTTCTGCATCTCTCACTGCACCTGGACCTCTCATTGCTCCTCTCACTGCTCCTCTCACTGCACCTCCTTCTGCATCTCTCACTGCACCTGCACCTCTCATTGCTCCTCTCACTGCATCTCTCACTGCACCTCCTTCTGCATCTCTCACGGGGCCTGCTCTTCTCCCTGGGCCCCTTGCTCTTCCTCTTCCTCTTCCTTGTCCAGATATTACAGTGTTTGTCTTTTTCTGTTTCTGTTTCCAAAAACATCACTCCTCAAAGTCCTCCTTTTATAGTAATAGAAAAAAATAACCCCTGCCACTGAGTCTAAGCCAGACTGGAACCAGCTGTGGTTGTCCCAATTTACCCAACATAAATCAGCTGTATGTCAATTATTCAATTGTTTGTTTATTATCAGCTGAGATATATTGTTTTTGAACTGATATCATTGCAGAAGCAGAGGTTTTTTTATACTGTATCTAAGGTTTGGAATATTGTTTTTGCTATTGTGGGATGTTGTGTGTTAACATTCGTAAATACTACAAAAACAATCCATAATTTTGTTGGGAGGTATAGCTTGTCTGTTAAGAAAATGTAAGCATTTTGGAAATGTGTTCACTGACTGCATATTGTGTGAAAACGACATGAAATGTGTGAATGGTATGGCCACAAAAGACTGATGCTGTGCTAACTGTGTTTAGAGTTTTGGAAATGTGACAACTGTTTGGACAAACGCTTGTTAGTGACTGAAAAAAACTGTAAGAGTTTTTTACAAGGCAGAGAGCCAAAACCATTAATTTGAGTTCAAGATAATTTGTGATTCACAGATTTCACATCTGAAAACAGAGGCATGTGTGCATTTTCTTCACCAAACTTACGCACCGTAAGTTCATTCTATGAATCACATGTACACATATTTGAGAAATGGTTTCTCTGCAACATTTTATGAATGAGGCCCCAGGGGTGAAGCCATAAGATCAGAAGTGACCAATTTAAAATACAATCATTTTATGTATTCATGCATGTGATTTTTTTATACAATGAATTATTTTCTTATATCATACTTTGAATTTGCTATAAGAAATCAAATACACTGCTGGACAACAATCAATGATTTGTAATCTATAATTTTTTCAATAGGCACTTTAATGATTGTTTTATATAATAAAGTAGAAAATATACTTTTTATTTTCTGTACTGTAATAAATGATATGTAAATTAGCACTGCATCATTCATCAATTTAATTTCTTGTGTTTATTGTCTTAATGTTTCACCAGTTCATTCTGCTTTTTGTTTTCTTAAGTTTAGCTGCATTAATGTGTTTGTCCATATTAGGCATTTCCTGGCACTTCTTAAGCCTGACACACACTGAACGATTTTCAACAAAGATTGAAAGATTGGCGTTGTGAAACAATCAATTTCTGATTCACCACAACCCGATGCCAATCTTTCATCTGGGACAGCCGAAAATTGTGCAGTGTGTCTCAGGCTTTAAGTTCTTTGAGCACCAGATCACTTCTCTCAGTACAAAAACTTCTTTATCTCATTTTAATAAAATAAAATGCTATAGTATTTAACTTTTCCTCTCTATCAGCAAATGATGATTAATTTGCTTTGTTGACTAACTCAGAGAAAGAGAGAAAAATCTTTCTTCAGTGGATGCTAAATGAATGATGCTAATGCAGTGTTATAGTTAGAGATGTGTTAAAAAGAAAAAGCAGTTACCGTCGTAAGCAAGTGTAGCATGCATCAAATCTTCGTGGTTCCCAGCATGTGTGTTATGTCTAATAATAAATGTTATTAAAATAATGTTTTAGGAGCGTTCATATAATGTTGTTAACGTTCTTGTAACATTGATAGAAAACGTTCTTAGAACAAGAGAGAATGTGGTGCTGGTCCTTCAAGAGTCACTCTCAACTTATCTGTCCATAAAGCCTATAAAGAATCAGTCTTCATGTATGTCACAATACTTCAGCAAGTAATTTTTATTAACTAAGGGTAATACTAGTATTTTTTACCCAAGCAAAATCTCTCAGAACCTGACAGCTTGTTCTTCTGGAGACTCCAGGAAGGTTGTGGTTCTGGAAAACGCTGGAGCTGGAGATTAAATGTTTCCTGATGGTTTCACTCCTAATTCTTCACATTAATTTTTTTTGTATTTTGTATATTACTGACTAATGTGTGTGTTATTTGAAAGCTTTGATTTTGAGAACAAGTGAAATGGTTTTGAAGCGACTGTTTGATTTTTTCAGAAGAGTCAGGTTTTCTGTGAATTTAGTTTGAAGATTTGGATTTGTGTTGAAGGTTTTGAGAAAATGAGTGATGATTTAAAAAAAAATCTGTTTTAGCAATTCAGAAGAACTGTAAAATTAAAATGTTGCAGAAGTAATTTTTTAAGTGAGTTATCAGCAAATAAGAAAACCTGAGTTCATCAGCAATTCTGTGTGAAAGTGATACAATAAAACCAGATCTCTATATCCACAACACAGATATCAGAAACAACATCAGGAATATATCATTTATTGTGTGATTGTACTGTTACGCTCGCAGTCAAATTAACATGCCATCATTAATTACAGGTCAAAAGTCTGAATTCATCAGTTTTCCCAACAACTGATCATAAATCATTAACTTACAAAATCATATTGTACTCCTCTTATATATATTAAGGTAAGCAATCCAAAACCTTTATAACTATAATTATACTTGAGTTGATTTTGTTCAAATCAGAAACTTTAATATATATATAATTGTGTGTGTGTTCAGATAAAAGGGTCCCGTTTCTAATGATATGATTTTAATAGTAAATTCATGTTAAGTATTTTAAGTGTGTGTTTGTGGGCATTTATGATTCAATGTGCATTATGATTTTGAGTGTACTTGAGTGTTTTGTTGTGAAATGATTTCTGAGATGACGTCTGTGAAGTTTACACTGACTCTTCGTTTCAAATAGAGTTAAAAACACAATAACTGACATTTAAAGGGAGAGCTAACAATCTTTATATTCCTTTATTTTCATGTTACATGATTAACAGAGTTCATAAGCCTCATTTTCTCACCAAAAATTACAATCTTTTTTTTTTTCTTAAACCCACTTTTGAAATACAACAAATTCAAATGACTTTATTTCCATTTCAAACACTTCATGAGTTCTTTACGGTGCAGATTTAAAAAATGACTCTGTTAATTTTAGAGTAAATAAACACAGTTAGAAAATGTTCATTGCTTTTCATGAAGATGTCAGCGGAACGAGACGGAAAACTCTTTCTAGAGACTCCAGCGTCCCGAGGATCGAGAAAGACACGGCGTCCAGTTTTCTTGTCATGTTACAGAGCATCAGGAGTAACACACACACACACACACACATGGTGAAACTAAAGTCAGCTGATCCTCACTGAGTGTAACTGTTAAACACACACTGCAG